>NW_027475388.1:0-58774 GCF_051020985.1 Nomia melanderi | reverse complement strand
TTTTATATAGCTTTATATAGTTTTACACGGTTTTATATAGTTTTATATAGTTTTATACAGTTTTATTAGTTTTATGTAGTTCTATATAGTTTTATACATTTTTATACTGTTTTATAGAGTTTTATATTGTTTTATATAGCTTTATATAGTTTTGCTCAGTTTTATATAGTTTTATATAGTTTTATATAGTTTTATACAGTTTTATATTGTTTTATATAGTTTTATATATTTTTTTATAGTTTTATATAGTTTTGTTAGTTTTATATAGTTTTATATAGTTTTATATAGTTTTATATTGTTTTATTAGTTTTATATAGTTTCATCTATTTTTATATAGTTTTATTAGTTTTTTTATAGCTTTATATAATTTTATATAGATTTATATAGTTTTATATAGTATTATAGAGTTTTTTATATTTTTATATAGTTTTATATAGTTTTAAATAGATCTATATAGTTTTATAGAGTTTTATATAGTTCTATATAGTTTGATATTGTTTGATATAGTTTTATAGAGTTTTATATAGTTTTATATAGTTTGATATTGTTTGATATAGTTTTATATAGTTTAATACAGTTTTATATTGTTTTATATAGTTTTATATAGTTTTTTATAGTTTTATATAGTTTTGTTAGTTTTATATAGTTTTGTTAGTTTTATATAGTTTTATATAGTTTTATAAGTTTTATAGAGGTTTATATAGTTTTATATAGTTTTATTAGTTTTATACAGTTTTACATAGTTTTATAGGGTATTATATAGTTTTATATAGTTTTATTAGTTTTATACAGTTTTATATAGTACTATATAGTTTTATATAATTTTATATAGTTTTATATAGTTTTATATAGTTTTATATAGTGTTATATAGTTTTATAGAGTTTTATATAGTTTTATATAGTTTTATATACTTTTTTAGAGGTTTATATAGTTTTATATAGTTTTGTTAGTTTTATTAGTTTTATACAGTTTTATATAGTACTATATAGTTTTATATAATTTAAATAGTTTTTTGTAGTTTCATAATGTTTAGTTAGTTTTGTTAGTTTTGTATAGTTTTATATAGTTTTGTATAGTTTTATATAGTTTTATATAGTGTTATATAGTTTTATACAGTTTTATATAGCTTAATTACTTTTATATAGTTTTATAATGTTTTATATATTTTTATATAGTTTTATATGGTTTTATAGAGTTTTATATAGTTTTATATAGTTTTATATGGTTTTATATAGTTTTATATAGTTTGATATTGTTTGATATAGTTTTATAGAGTTTTATAAAGTTTTATATAGTTTTATATAGTTTGGTTAGTTTTATATATTTTTATATAGTTCTATATAGTTTTATATAGTTTTATAGAGGTTTATATAGTTTTATATAGTTTTATATAGTACTATATAGTTTTTATAGTTTTATTGGTTTTATATAGTTTTATATAGTACTATATAGTTTTATATAGTTTTATACAGTTTTATATAGTTTTATATAGTTTTATATAGTTTTATATAGTTTTATATAGTTTTATATAGTTTTATAGAATTTTATATAATTTTATTAGTTTTATGTAGTTCTATATAGTTTTATACATTTTTATACTGTTTTATAGAGTCTTATATTGTTTTATATAGCTTTATATAGTTTTGCTCAGTTTTATATAGTTTTATATAGTTTTATATAGTTTTATACAGTTTTATATTGTTTTATATAGTTTTATATAGTTTTATATAGTTTATATAGTTTTATATAGTTTTATATAGTTTTATATAGTTTTATATAGTTTTATATAGTTTTATATTGTTTTATATAGTTTTATATATTTTTATATAGTTTTATACAGTTTTATATAGTTTTATATAGTTTTATATAGTTTTATATAGTTTTAAATAGTTATGCATAGTTTTATAGAGTTTTATATAATTTTATATAGTTTGATATTGTTTGATATGGTTTTATAGAGTTTTATAAAGTTTTATATTGTTTTATATTGTTTTGTTAGTTTTCTATATTTTTATATAGTATTATATAGTTTTATATAGTGTTATAGAGGTTTATATAGTTTTATATAGTTTTGGTAGCTTTATACAGTTTTACATAGTTTTATAGGTTATTATATAGCTTTATATAGTTTTATTAGTTTTATACAGTTTTGTATAGTACTATAAAGTTTTATATAGTTTCATATAGTTTTTTATAGTTTTATATAGTTTTCTTAGTTTTATATAGTTTTATATAGTTTTATTAGTTTTATATAGTTTTATATAGTTTTATATAGTTTCATATATTTTTATATAGTTTTATATAGTTTTATTAGTTTTATATAGTTTTATATAGTTTTATATGGTTTTATATAGTTTTATATAGTTTGATATTGTTTGATATAGTTTTATAGAGTTTTATAAAGTTTTATATAGTTTTATATAGTTTGGTTAGTTTTATATATTTTTATAAAGTTCTATATAGTTTTATATAGTTTTATAGAGGTTTATATAGTTTTATATAGTTTTATATAGTACTATATAGTTTTTATAGTTTTATTGGTTTTATATAGTTTTATATAGTACTATATAGTTTTATATAGTTTTATACAGTTTTATGTAGTTTTATATAGTTTTATATAGTTTTATATAGTTTTATATAGTTTTATATAGTTTATAGAATTTTATATAATTTTATTAGTTTTATGTAGTTCTATATAGTTTTATACATTTTTATACTGTTTTATAGAGTCTTATATTGTTTTATATAGCTTTATATAGTTTTGCTCAGTTTTATATAGTTTTATATAGTTTTATATAGTTTTATACAGTTTTATATTGTTTTATATAGTTTTATATAGTTTTATATAGTTTATATAGTTTTATATAGTTTTATATAGTTTTATATAGTTTTATATAGTTTTATATAGTTTTATATTGTTTTATATAGTTTTATATATTTTTATATAGTTTTATACAGTTTTATATAGTTTTATATAGTTTTATATAGTTTTATATAGTTTTAAATAGTTATGCATAGTTTTATAGAGTTTTATATAATTTTATATAGTTTGATATTGTTTGATATGGTTTTATAGAGTTTTATAAAGTTTTATATTGTTTTATATTGTTTTGTTAGTTTTCTATATTTTTATATAGTATTATATAGTTTTAATATAGTGTTATAGAGGTTTATATAGTTTTATATAGTTTTGGTAGCTTTATACAGTTTTACATAGTTTTATTGGTTATTATATAGCTTTATATAGTTTTATTAGTTTTATACAGTTTTGTATAGTACTATAAAGTTTTATATAGTTTCATATAGTTTTTTATAGTTTTATATAGTTTTCTTAGTTTTATATAGTTTTATATAGTTTTATTAGTTTTATATAGTTTTATATAGTTTTATATAGTTTCATATATTTTTATATAGTTTTTATATAGTTTTATTAGTTTTATACAGTTTTATATAGTACTATATAGTATTATATAATTTTAATAGTTTTATATAGTTTTATATAGTTTTTTTATAGTTTTATATGGTTTTGTTAGTTTTATATAGTTTTATATAGTTTTATATAGTTTTATATAGCTTTATATAGTTTTATATAGTTTTATATAGTTTTATATAGTTTTGTTAGTTATATATAGTTTTATATAGATTTATATAGGTTTATATATTTTTATATAGCTTTATATAGTTTCATATAGTTTTTTATAGTTCTATAGAGTTTTATATAGGTTATTATAGTTTTGTTAGTTATATATAGTTTTATTAAGTTTCATATAGTTTTATATAGTCTTATATAGCTTTATATAGTTTTATATAGTATTATACTGTTTTATATAGTTTTATATAGTTTTATATAATTTTATATAGTTTTATATAGTTTTATATAGTTCTATAGAGTTTTATGTAGGTTTATATAGTTTTGTTAGTTTTATATAGTTTTTATAGTTTTATATAGTTTTATACAGTTTTATATAGTGTTATATAGTTTTATACAGTTTTATATAGTTTAATTACTTTTATATAGTTTTATAATGTTTTATATAGTTTTATATAGTTTTATAATGTTTTATATAGTTTTATATAGTTTTATTATTTTTATAAAGTTTTATATAGTTTAATATAGTTCTGTTAGTTTTATATATTTTTACATAGTTTTATATAGTGTTATATAGTTTTATACAGTTTTATATAGTTTAATTACTTTTATATAGTAATGTAATGATTTATATAGTTTTATATAGTTTTATTAGTTTTATAAAGTTTTATATAGTTTTATATAGTTCTATAGAGTTTTATATAGGTTTATATAGTTTTGTTAGTTTTATATAGTTTTTTATAGTTTTACATAGTTTTATATAGCTTTTTATAGTTTTACATAGTATTATATAGCTTTATATAGTTTTATATAGTTTTATATAGTTTTATATAGTTTTATATAGTTTTATATAGTTTTATATAGTTTTATATAGTGTTATATAGTTTTATAGAGTTTAATATAGTTTTATAGAGTTTTATAAAGTTTTATCTAGTTTTAAATAGTTATGCATAGTTTTATAGAGTTTTATATAATTTTATATAGTTTGATATTGTTTGATATAGTTTTATAGAGTTTTATAAAGTTTTATATTGTTTTATATAGTTTTGTTAGTTTTATATATTTTTATATAGTTTTATATAGTTTTATATAGTTTTATAGAGGTTTGTATAGTTTTATATAGTTTTGTTAGCTTTATACAGTTTTACATAGTTTTATAGGTTATTATATAGTTTTATATACTTTTATTAGTTTTATACAGTTTTGTATAGTACTATAAAGTTTTATATAGTTTTATATAGTTTTTTATAGTTTTATATAGTTTTTTTAGTTTTATATAGTTTTATAAAGTTTTAATAGTTTTATTAGTTTTATATAGTTTTATATAGTTTCATATAGTTTTTTTAGTTTTATATAGTTTTATATAGTTTTATATAGTTTTATTAGTTTTATATAGTTTTGTAGAGTTTTATAAAGTTTTATATAGTTTTATATAGTTTTATATAGCTTTATATAGTTTTATATAGTTTTATATAGTTTTATATAGTTTTGTTAGTTATATATAGTTTTATATAGTTTTATATAGGTTTATATATTTTTATATAGCTTTATATAGTTTCATATAGTTTTTTATAGTTCTATAGAGTTTTATATAGGTTCTTATAGTTTTGTTAGTTATATATAGTTTTATTAAGTTTTATATAGTTTTATATAGTCTTATATAGCTTTATATAGTTTTATATAGTATTATACAGTTTTAAATAGTTTTATATAGTTTTATATAGTTTTATATAGTTTTATATAGTTTTATATAGTTTTATATACTTTTATATAGTTCTATAGAGTTTTATGTAGGTTTACATAGTTTTGTTAGTTTTATATAGTTTTTTGTAGTTTTATATAGTTTTATACAGTTTTATATAGTGTTATATAGTTTTATACAGTTTTATATAGTTTAATTACTTTTATATAGTTTTATAATGTTTTATATAGTTTTATATATTTTTATATAGTTTTATATAGTTTTATAGAGGTTTATATAGTTTTACCTAGTTTTGTTAGTTTTATACAGATTTACATACTTTTATAGGGTATTATATAGTTTTATATAGTTTTATTAGTTTTATACAGTTTTATATAGTTTTATATAGTTCTATAGAGTTTTATATAGGTTTATATAGTTTTGTTAGTTTTATATAGTTTTTTATAGTTTTACATAGTTTTATATAGCTTTTTATAGTTTTACATAGTATTATATAGCTTTATATAGTTTTATATAGTTTTATATAGTTTTGTTAGTTATATATAGTTTTATATAGTTTTATATAGTTTTATATATTTTTATATAGCTTTATATAGTTTTATATAGTTTTATATAGTTTTATATAGTTTTATATAGTTTTATATAGTGTTATATAGTTTTATATAGTTTTATATAGTTTTATAATGTTTTATATAGTTTTATATAGTTTTATTAGTTTTATAAAGTTTTATATAGTTTTATATAGTTTTATTAGTTTTATACAGTTTTATATAATACTATATAGTCTTATATAATTTTTAAAGTTTTATATAGTTTTATATAGTTATATTAGTTTTATGTAATTTTATATAGTTTTATATATTTTTATATACTTTTATATAGTTTTATTAGTTTTATGTAATTTTATATAGTTTTATATAGTTTTATATAGTCTTATTAGTTTTAGGTAATTTTATATAGTTTTATATACTTTTATATTGTTTTATATAGTTTTATATAGTGTTATAATGTTTTATATAGTTTTATATAGTTTTATTAGTTTTTTTATAGCTTTATATTGTTTTATATGGTTTTATATAGTTTTATAGAGTTTTGTATATTTTTATATAGTTTTATATAGTTTTAAATAGATCTATATAGTTTTATAGAGTTTGATATAGTTTTATATAGTTTGATATTGTTTGATATAGTTTTATAGAGTTTTATATAGTTTTATATCGTTTGATATTGTTTGATATAGATTTATATAGTTTTATACAGTTTTATATTGTTTTATATAGTTTTATACAGTTTTTTATAGTTTTATATAGTTATGTTAGTTTTATATAGTTTTATATAGTTTTATATAGTTTTATATTGTTTTATTACTTTTATATAGTTTTATCTATTTTTATATAGTTTTATTAGTTTTTTTATAGCTTTATATAGTTTTATATAGTTTTATATAGTTTTATATAGTTTTATAGAGTTTTTTATATTTTTAAAGAGTTTTATATAGTTTTAAATAGATCTATATAGTTTTATAGAGTTTTATATAGTTTTATATAGTTTGATATTGTTTGATATAGTTTTATAGAGTTTTATAAAGTTTTATATACTTTTATATAGTTTGGTTAGTTTTATATATTTTTATATAGTTTTATATAGTTTTATATAGTTTTATATAGTTTTATAGAGGTTTATATAGTTTTATATAGTTTTGTTAGCTTTATACAGTTTTACATAGTTTTATAGGTTATTATATAGTTTTATATAGTTTTATTAGTTTTATACAGTTTTGTATAGTACTATAAAGTTTTATATAGTTTTATCTAGTTTTTTATAGTTTTATATAGTTTTTTTAGTTTCATATAGTTTTATATAGTTTTATTAGTTTTATATAGTTTTATATAGTTTTATATAGTTTTATATAGTTTTATAGAGTTTTTTATATTTTTATATAGTTTTATATAGTTTTAAATAGATCTATATAGTTTTATAGAGTTTTATATAGTTTTATATAGTTTGATATTGTTTGATATAGTTTTATAGAGTTTTATAAAGTTTTATATAGTTTTATAGAGGTTTATGTAATTTTGTTATTTTTATATATTATTATATAGTTTTATACAGTTTTATATAGTTTTTTATAGTTTGATATAGTTTTGTTATTTTTATATAGTTTTTTATAGTTTTTTATAGTTTTATATAGTTTTATATAGTTTTTATAGTTTTAATAGTTTTATATAGTTTTATATAGTACCATATAGTTTTATATAATTTTAATAGTTTTATACAGTTTTATATAGTTGTTTACAGTTTTATATAGTTTTGTTAGTTTTATATAGTTTTATATAGTTTCATATAGTTTTATTAGTTTTATATAGTTTTATATATTTTTATATAGTTTTATTAGTTTTATATAGTTTTATATAGTTTTATATAGTTTTATAGAATTTTATATGGTTTTATTAGTTTTATGTAGTTCTATATAGTTTTATACATTTTTATACTGTTTTATAGAGTTTTATATTGTTTTATATAGCTTTATATAGTTTTGCTCAGTTTTATATAGTTTTATATAGTTTTATATAGTTTTATACAGTTTTATATTGTTTTATATAGTTTTATATAGTTTTATATAGTTTATATAGTTTTATATAGTTTTATATAGTTTTATATAGTTTTATATAGTTTTATATAGTTTTATATAGTTTTATATAGTTTTATATAGTTTTATATAGTTTTATATAGTTTTATATAGTTTTATATAGTTTTATATAGTTTTATATAGTTATGCATAGTTTTATAGAGTTTTATATAGTTTGATATTGTTTGATATAGTTTTATAGAGTTTTATAAAGTTTTATATTGTTTTATATAGTTTTGTTAGTTTTATATATTTTTATATAGTTTTATATAGTTTTATATAGTTTTATAGAGGTTTATATAGTTTTATAGAGGTTTATATAGTTTTATATAGTTTTGTTAGTTTTATACAGTTTTACATAGTTTTATAGGTTATTATATAGTTTTATATAGTTTTATTAGTTTTATACAGTTTTCTATAGTACTATATAGTTTTATATAATTTTAATAGTGTTATATGGTTTTATATAGTTTTTTATAGTTTTATATAGGTTTGTTAGTATTATATAGTTTTATATAGTTTTATATATTTTTATATAGTTTTATACAGTTTTATATAATTCTATAGAGTTTTATATAGGTTTGTATAGTTTTGTTAGTTTTATATAGTTTCTATAGTTTTATATAGTTTTATATAGTTTTATATAGTTTTATATAGTTTTCTATAGTTTTTTTAGTTTTATATAGTTTTATATAGTTTTATATAGTTTTATATAGTTTTATTAGTTTTATATAGTTTTATATACTTTTATATTGTTTAATATAGTTTTATATACTTTCGTATAGTTTTATATAGTTTTATATAGTTTTATATAGTTTTATATAGTTTCATTAGTTTTATATTGTTTTACATAGTATTATATAGTTTCATTAGTTTCATATAGTTTTACATAGTCTCATATAGATCTCTACAGTTTTGTTTAGTTTTATACAGTTTTATATAGATTGACAATGTTTTATGTAGTTTTATACTATTTTATATAGATTGATATTGTTTTATGTAGTTTTATATAATTTAAAATAGTTTTACATAGATTAATATAATTTTACATATTTTTATATAGTTTTATATAGTTTCGTATAGATTTATTATAGTCTTACACAGTTTTATGTAGCCTTATATAGTTTCATATCGTTTGATCCAGTTTGATATAGTTTCGCATTGTTCTATATAGCTTTAGCCATAATGCGCAGAAGAGATATGGAACTGTGATATACGAGTACCCGTTTATCTTGTCCATAATGCAGAGAAAGCGACCTGTATCAATGTTATGCGATTACACGTTTATATTGTCCGTACAGCGGAGAAGCGGTCTGAATATGTGTAAAGCGAGTACACTTTCGTCTTTTCCATAAGCCCAACAAGAGGCCTGGATCTGTCTATGCGAGTACACGTCGATCTTAGCCTTAAGGCAGAGAAGCGACCTGGGTCTGCATTATGCGTTGACACAATGATATTACCCGTACGGCCGAGAAGCGATGTGGGTCTGTATTATACGAGTAACAGTTAGCGTAGAACGCATCTCGGATCTGGCGGTTAGTCACAACATGTACTCTGTTAACACACATGCAGATCACTTCCCCGTCTTTGCAAAGATCAAAGTGTACTCGAATAAACCAAATCCAGATCGCTTATCGCCATTATGGCTAAGACCAAAGTGTACTCGAATATCCCAAATCTAGGTCGCTTCTCGGCCTTATGGCTATGATCAAAGTGTACTCGTAAAACACACATCCAGGTCAGTTCTCGGCATAATAGCTAAGATCAAAGTGTACACTAATAACCCAAATCCAGATCGCTGCTCGGCCGTATGGATAAGATCAAAGTGTAGCCGCATAACGCACATCCAGATCGCTTCTCGGCATTGTGGCTAAGATGAAAGTGCACTCGCATAACACACATCCAGAACGCTTCTCGGCCTGATGGCTAGGATCAAAGTGCACTCGTATAACATACATCCAGATCGCTTCTCGGGCTTATGGCTAAGATCAAAGTGTACACGAACAACCCAAATCCATATCGCAGCTCGGCCGTATGGCTAAGATCAAAGTGTACACGAACAACCCAAATCCATATCGCAGCTCGGCCGTATGGCTAAGATCAAAGTGTACACGAACAACCCAAATCCATATCGCAGCTGGGCCGTATGGCTAAGATCAAAGTGCACACGAATAACCCAAATCCAGATCGCTCCTCGGTCGCATGTCTAAGGTCAAAGTGTACTCGCATAACACCCATGCAGATCGCTCCTCGGCCATATTGCTAAGATCAAAGTGTACACGCATGTCAGACATCCAGTTCGCTTCTCGGCCTCATGGATGTGACCAAAGTGTACTCGCATGACCCAAATCCAGCTCGTTTATTGGGCCTTGTGGCTATGAACAGAGTGTTATCGCATAACACACATCCAGATCGCGTCTCGGCCTTATGGCTGAGATTTAAAATGTACACGCATAACACAAATCCAGATTGCTTCTCGGACTTAGGGCTAAGATCAGGGCGTACTCGCATAACACACATCTAGATCACTACTCGGCCTTTGGCTAAGATCATAGTGCAATCGAATAACCCAAATCCAGATCGCTTCTCGGCTTTATGGCTAAGATCAAAGTGTATTCCCATACCACACATCGATATCGCTTCTCGGCCTTATGGCTAAGATCAAAGTGCACTCGCATAACCTACATCCATATCGCTTGTCGGCATTATGGGTAAGATCAAAGTGTACTCGAATAAACCAAATCCAGGTCGATGCTCGGCCTTATGGCTACGATCGAAGTGTACTCGCATAACACATCTCCACATAGCCTCTCGGAATTATGTCTAAGATCAAAATGTACACGAATAACGCAAATCCAGATCGCTGCTCTGCCGTATGGCTAAGATCAAGGTGTACTTGCATAACACACATCCAAGTCGATTCTAGGCCTTACGGCTAAGATCAAAGCGAGCTGGGATAACACACATCCACAACGCTTCTCGGCCTTATTGATGAGAGCAAAGTGTACTCGCATAACACACATCCAGATCGCTTCTCGGCCTGATGGATAAGATCAAAGTGTACTCGAATAACCCAAAACCAGATCGCTGCTCGGCCTTATGGCTACGATCGAAGTGTACTCGCATAACACACATCCAGATCGCTTCTCGGTCTTATGGCTAGGATCAAAGTGCACCCGTATAACCCAAATCCATATCGCTTCTCGTCCGTATGGCTAACATCAAAGTGTACTCGCATAACACACATCCAGAACACTTCTCGGCATTATGGCTGAAATCAAAGTGTACACGCATAACACACATCCAGATGGCTTATTGCCCTTATGGCTAAGATCAATTTGCACTCGTATAATACAGATCCAGGTCGTTTCTCGGCATTATAGCAACGATCAAAGTATACTCGCATAACATTCTTCCAGATCGCTACTCGGCCCTATGGATAAGATCAAAGGGTACGCGAATAACCCAAATCCAGATCAGTTCTCGGCCTTGTGGCTACGATCAAAGTGTACTCGCATAACACACAACCAGATCACTTCTCGGGCTTATGCCTAAGATCAAAGTGTACTCACATAACACACAACCAGGTCGCTTCTCGGCCTTATGGCTGAGATGAACGTATACTCGCATAACACACATCCCGAAAGCTACTCGGCCTTATGGCTAAGATCAAAGTGTACTCGAATAAACCAAGTTCAGATCGCTTCTCGGCCTCAAGGCTTCGACCAACGCGTCCTCGCGTAACACACATCCAGATCGCTTCTCGGCCTCATGGCTACGATCAAAGTGTACTCGCATAACACACATCCAGATCGCTTCTCGGCCTTATGGCTAAGATCAAAGTGTACTCGCATAACACACATCCAGATCGCTTTCGGCCTTATGGATATGATCAAAGTGTACTCGAATAACACACATCCAGATCGCTGCTCGTCCGTATGGCTAAAATCAATGTGTACTCGCATGACACACATCCCGATCGCTTCTCGGCCTTATGGCTAGCATCAAAGTGTACTCGCATAACACACATAGAATCGCTTTCGGCCTTATGGATATGATCAAAGTGTACTCGAATAACATACATCCAGATCTCTGCTCGTCCGTATGGCTAAGATCAAAGTGTACTCGCATAACACACATCCAGAACACTTCTCGGCGTTATTGATGAGATCAAAGTGTACTCGCATAACACACATCCAGATCGCTTCTCGGCCTTATGGCTAAAATCAAAGTGTACTCGAATAACCCAAATCCAGATCGCTGCTCGGCCTTATGGCTAAGATCAAAGTGTACTCGCATAACACACATCCAGATAGCTTCTCAGCCGTATGGCTAAGATCAAAGTGTACATGCATACCCAAATCCAGGTCGCTTATCGCCCTTATGGCTAAGCTCAAATTGTATTCCCATAACACACATCCATATCGCTTCACGGCCTTATGGTTACTATCAAACTGCACTCGCATAAAACACATACAGATCGCTTCACGGCCTTATGGTTAAGATCAAAGTTTGCTCGAATAACCCAAATCCAGATCGCTGCTCTGCCGTATGGCTATGATCAAAGTATACTCGCATAACACACATCCAGATCGCTTCACGGCCTTATGGTTAAGATCAAAGTTTGCTCGAATAACCCAAATCCAGATCGCTGCTCTGCCGTATGGCTAGGATCAAAGTATACTCGCATAACACACATCCAGAACGCTTCACGGTCTTATGCCTAAGATAAAAGTGTGATCGACTAACCCAAATCCAGATCACTTCTCGTCCTTATGGCTGAGATCAAAGTGTACTCGCATAACACACATCCAGATCGCTTCTCGGCCTTATGGCTAAGATCAAAGTGTACTCGCATAACACACATCCAGATCGCTTTCGGCCTTATGGATATGATCAAAGTGTACTCGAATAACACACATCCAGGTCGCTGCTCGTCCGTATGGCTAAGATCAAAGTGTACTCGCATAACACACATCCAGAACACTTCTCGGCGTTATTGATGAGATCAAAGTGTACTCGCATAACACACATCCAGATCGCTTTCGGCCTTATGGATATGATCAAAGTGTACTCGAATAACACACATCCAGGTCGCTGCTCGTCCGTATGGCTAAGATCAAAGTGTACTCGCATAACGCACATCCAGAACACTTCTCGGCCTTATTGATGAGATCAAAGTGTACTCGCATAACACATATCCAGATAGCTTCTCAGCCGTATGGCTAAGATCAAAGTGTACTCGCATACCCAAATCCAGGTCGCCTATCGCCCTTATGGCTAAGATCAAATTGTATTCCCATAACACACATCCATATCGCTTCACGGCGTTATGGTTACTATCAAAGTGCACTCGGATAACACACATACAGATCGCTTCTCGGTCTTATGGCTAGGATCTAAGTGTACTCGCATAACAATCATCCAGGTCGCTTTCCGGCCTTATGGCTAAGATCAAAGTGTACTCGCATAACGCACATCCAGAACACTTCTCGGCCTTATTGATGAGATCAAAGTGTACTCGCATAACACACATCCAGATAGCTTCTCAGCCGTATGGCTAAGATCAAAGTGTACATGCATACCCAAATCCAGGTCGCTTATCGCCCTTATGGCTAAGCTCAAATTGTATTCCCATAACACACATCCATATCGCTTCACGGCCTTATGGTTACTATCAAACTGCACTCGCATAACACGCATACAGATCGCTTCACGGCCTTATGGTTAAGATCAAAGTTTGCTCGAGTAACCCAAATCCAGATCGCTGCTTTGCCGTATGGCTATGATCAAAGTATACTCGCATAACACACATCCAGATCGCTTCACGGCCTTATGGTTAAGATCAAAGTTTGCTCGAATAACCCAAATCCAGATCGCTGCTCTGCCGTATGGCTAGGATCAAAGTATACTCGCATAACACACATACAGATCGCTTCACGGCCTTATGGTTAAGATCAAAGTTTGCTCGACTAACCCAAATCCAGATCACTTCTCATCCTTATGGCTGAGATCAAAGGGTACTCGCATAACACACATCCAGATCGCTTTCGGCCTTATGGATATGATCAAAGTGTACTCGAATAACACACATCCAGATCGCTGCTCGTCCGGATGGCTAAGATCAATGTGTACTCGCATGACACACATCCCGATCGCTTCTCGGCCTTATGGCTAGCAGCAAAGTGTACTCGCATAACACACATCCAGATCGCTTTCGGCCATATGGATATGATCAAAGTGTACTCGCATAACACACATCCAGATCGCTTCTTGGCCTTATGGCTAAAATCAAAGTGTACTCGAATAACCCAAATCCAGATCGCTTTCGGCCTTATGGCTAAGATCTAAGTGTACTCGCATAACAAACGTCCAGGTCGCTTTCCGGCCTTATGGCTAAGAACAAAGTGTACTCGCATAACACACATCCAGATCGCTTCTCGGTCTTATGGCAAGGACCAAAGTGCACCCGTATAAACCAAATCCATATCGCTTCTCATCCGTGTGACTAAGATCAAAGTGTACTTGCATAACACACGTCCAGAACACTTCTCCGCATTATGGATGAGATCAAAGTGTACTCGCATAACACACATCCAGATCGCTTCTCGGCCTTATGGCTAAGATCTAAGTGTACTCGCATAACAAACATCCAGGTCGCTTTCCGGCCTTATGGATATGATCAAAGTGTAGTCGAATAACACACATCCAGATCGCTGCTCGTCCGTATGGCTAAGATCAAAGTGTACTCGCATGACACACATCCCGATCGCTTCTCGGCCTTATGGCTAGCATCAAAGTGTACTCGCATAACACACATCCAGATCGCTTTCGGCCTTATGGATATGATCAAAGTGTACTCGAATAACATACATCCAGAACGCTTCACGGCCTTATGCCTAAGATAAAAGTGTGATCGACTAACCCAAATCCAGATCACTTCTCGTTCTTATGGCTGAGATCAAAGTGTACTCGCATAACACACATCCAGATCGCTTCTCGGCCTTATGGCTATGATCAAAGTGTACTCGCATAACACACATCCAGATCGCTTTCCGGCCTTATGGCTAAGATCAAAGTGTACTCGCATAACGCACATCCAGAAAACTTCTCGGCCTTATTGATGAGATCAAAGTGTACTCGCATAACACACATCCAGATAGCTTCTCAGCCGTATGGCTAAGATCAAAGTGTACACGCATACCCAAATCCAGGTCGCTTATCGCCCTTATAGCTAAGCTCAAATTGTATTCCCATAACACACATCCATATCGCTTCACGGCCTTATGGTTACTATCAAACTGCACTCGCATCACACACATACAGATCGCTTCACGGCCTTATGGTTAAGATCAAAGTTTGCTCGAATAACCCAAATCCAGATCGCTGCTCTGCCGTATGGCTAGGATCAAAGTATACTCGCATAACACACATCCAGAACGCTTCACGGCCTTATGCCTAAGATAAAAGTGTGATCGACTAACCCAAATCCAGATCACTTCTCGTCCTTATGGCTGAGATCACAGTTTGCTCGAATAACCCAAATCCAGATCGCTGCTCTGCCGTATGTCTAGGATCGAAGTATACTCGCATAACACACATCCAGAACGCTTCACGGCCTTATGCCTCAGATAAAAGTGTGATCGACTAACCCAAATCCAGATCACTTCTCGTCCTTATGGCTGAGATCAAAGTGTACTCGCATAACACACATCCAGATCGCTTCTCGGCCTTATGGCTAAGATCAAAGTGTACTCGTATAACACACATCCCGATCGCTTCTCATCCTTATGGCTAGCATCAAAGTGTACTCGCAAAACACACATCCAGATCGCTTTCGGCCTTATGGATATGATCAAAGTGTACTCGAATAACACACATCCAGATCGCTGCTCGTCCGTATGGCTAAGATCAAAGTGTACTCGCATGACACACATCCCGATCGCTTCGCGGCCTTATGGCTAGCATCAAAGTGTACTCGCATAACACACATCCAGAACGCTTTCGGCGTTATGGATATGATCAAAGTGTACTCGAATAACACACATCCAGATCGCTGCACGTCCGTATGGCTCAGATCAAAGTGTACTCGCATAACACACATCCAGAGCAGTTCTCGGCCTTATTAATGAGATCAAAGTGTACTCGCATAACACAAATCCAGATCGCTTCTCGGCCTTATGGCTAAAATCAAAGTGTACTCGAATAACCCAAATTCAGATCGCTGCTCGGCCTTATGGCTAAGATCAAAGTGTACTCGCATGACACACATCCAGATCGTTTCTCGGTCCTATGGCTAGGATCAAAGTGCACCCGTATAACCCAAATCCATATCGCTTCTCGTCCGTATGGCTAAGATCAAAGTATACTCGCATGACACACATCCCGATCGCTTCTCGGCCTTATGGCTAGCATCAAAGTGTACTCGCATAACACACATCCAGATCGCTTTCGGCCTTATGGCTAAGATCTAAGTGTACTCGCATAACAAACATCCAGGTCGCTTTCCGGCCTTATGGCTAAGAACAAAGTGTACTCGCATAACACACATCCAGAACGCTTTCCGCCTTATGGATATGATCAAAGTGTACTCGAATAACACACATCCAGATCGCTGCTCGTCCGTGTGGCTAAGATCAATGTGTACTCGCATAACACACATCCAGAGCACTTCTCGGCCTTATTGATGAGATCTAAGTGTACTCGCATAACAAACATCCAGGTCGCTTTCCGGCCTTATGGCTAAGAACAAAGTGTACTCGCATAACACACATCCAGATCGCTTCTCGGTCTTATGGCTAGGACCAAAGTGCACCCGTATAAACCAAATCCATATCGCTTCTCATCCGTGTGACTAAGATCAAAGTGTACTTGCATAACACACGTCCAGAACACTTCTCCGCATTATGGATGAGATCAAAGTGTACTCGCATAACACACATCCAGATCGCTTCTCGGCCTTATGGCTAAGATCTAAGTGTACTCGCATAACAAACATCCAGGTCGCTTTCCGGCCTTATGGATATGATCAATGTGTAGTCGAATAACACACATCCAGATCGCTGCTCGTCCGTATGGCTAAGATCAAAGTGTACTCGCATGCCACACATCCCGATCGCTTCTCGGCCTTATGGCTAGCATCAAAGTGTACTCGCATAACACACATCCAGAACGCTTTCCGCCTTATGGATATGATCAAAGTGTACTCGAATAACACACATCCAGATCGCTGCTCGTCCGTATGGCTAAGATCAATGTGTACTCGCATAACACACATCCAGAGCACTTCTCGGCCTTATTGATGAGATCAAAGTGTACTCGCATAACGCACATCCAGATCGCTTCTCGGCCTTATGGCTAAGATCAAAGTGTACTCGTATAACACACATCCAGATCGCTTCTCGGCCTTCTGGCTAACATCAAAGGGTACTCGCATAACCCAAATCCAGATCGCTTTCAGCCTTATGGATATGATCAAAGTGTACTCGAATAACACACATCCAGATCGCTGCTCGTCCGTATGGCTAAGATCAATGTGTACTCGCATGACACACATCCCGATCGCTTCTCATCCTTATGGCTAGCATCAAAGTGTACTCGCAAAACACACATCCAGATCGCTTCTCGGTCTTATGGCTAGGATCTAAGTGTACTCGCATAACAAACATCCAGGTCGCTTTCCGGCCTTATGGCTAAGAACAAAGTGTACTCGCATAACACACATCCAGATCGCTTCTCGGTCTTATGGCTAGGATCAAAGTGCACCCGTATAAACCAAATCCATATCGCTTCTCATCCGTGTGACTAAGATCAAAGTGTACTTGCATAACACACGTCCAGAACACTTCTCCGCATTGTGGCTGAGATCAAAGTGTACTCGCATAACACACATCCAGATCGCTTCTCGGCCTTATGGTTAAGATCTAAGTGTACTCGCATAACAAACATCCAGGTCGCTTTCCGGCCTTATGGATATGATCAAAGTGTAGTCGAATAACACACATCCAGATCGCTGCTCGTCCGTATGGCTAAGATCAAAGTGTACTCGCATGACACACATCCCGATCGCTTCTCGGCCTTATGGCTAGCATCAAAGTGTAATCGCATAACACACATCCAGAACGCTTTCCGCCTTATGGATATGATCAAAGTGTACTCGAATAACACACATCCAGATCGCTGCCCGTCCGTATGGATAAGATCAATGTGTACTCGCAAACACACATCCAGAGCACTTCTCGGCCTTATTGATGAGATCAAAGTGTACTCGCATAACGCACATCCAGATCGCTTCTTGGCCTTATGGCTAAAATCAAAGTGTACTCGAATAACCCAAATCCAGATCGCTTTCGGCCTTATGGCTAAGATCTAAGTGTACTCGCATAACAAACGTCCAGGTCGCTTTCCGGCCTTATGGCTAAGAACAAAGTGTACTCGCATAACACACATCCAGATCGCTTCTCGGTCTTATGGCAAGGACCAAAGTGCACCCGTATAAACCAAATCCATATCGCTTCTCATCCGTGTGACTAAGATCAAAGTGTACTTGCATAACACACATCCAGAACGCTTTCGGCGTTATGGATATGATCAAAGTGTACTCGAATAACACACATCCAGATCGCTGCACGTCCGTATGGCTCAGATCAAAGTGTACTCGCATAACACACATCCAGAGCAGTTCTCGGCCTTATTAATGAGATCAAAGTGTACTCGCATAACACAAATCCAGATCGCTTCTCGGCCTTATGGCTAAAATCAAAGTGTACTCGAATAACCCAAATTCAGATCGCTGCTCGGCCTTATGGCTAAGATCAAAGTGTACTCGCATGACACACATCCAGATCGTTTCTCGGTCCTATGGCTAGGATCAAAGTGCACCCGTATAACCCAAATCCATATCGCTTCTCGTCCGTATGGCTAAGATCAAAGTATACTCGCATGACACACATCCCGATCGCTTCTCGGCCTTATGGCTAGCATCAAAGTGTACTCGCATAACACACATCCAGATCGCTTTCGGCCTTATGGCTAAGATCTAAGTGTACTCGCATAACAAACATCCAGGTCGCTTTCCGGCCTTATGGCTAAGAACAAAGTGTACTCGCATAACACACATCCAGAACGCTTTCCGCCTTATGGATATGATCAAAGTGTACTCGAATAACACACATCCAGGTCGCTGCTCGTCCGTATGGCTAAGATCAAAGTGTACTCGCATAACGCACATCCAGAACACTTCTCGGCCTTATTGATGAGATCAAAGTGTACTCGCATAACACATATCCAGATAGCTTCTCAGCCGTATGGCTAAGATCAAAGTGTACTCGCATACCCAAATCCAGGTCGCCTATCGCCCTTATGGCTAAGATCAAATTGTATTCCCATAACACACATCCATATCGCTTCACGGCGTTATGGTTACTATCAAAGTGCACTCGGATAACACACATACAGATCGCTTCTCGGTCTTATGGCTAGGATCTAAGTGTACTCGCATAACAATCATCCAGGTCGCTTTCCGGCCTTATGGCTAAGAACAAAGTGTACTCGCATAACACACATCCAGATCGCTTTTCGGTCTTATGGCTAGGACCAAAGTGCACCCGTATAAACCAAATCCATATCGCTTCTCATCCGTGTGACTAAGATCAAAGTGTACTTGCATAACACACGTCCAGAACACTTCTCCGCATTATGGATGAGATCAAAGTGTACTCGCATAACACACATCCAGATCGCTTCTCGGCCTTATGGCTAAGATCTAAGTGTACTCGCATAACAAACATCCAGGTCGCTTTCCGGCCTTATGGATATGATCAATGTGTAGTCGAATAACACACATCCAGATCGCTGCTCGTCCGTATGGCTAAGATCAAAGTGTACTCGCATGCCACACATCCCGATCGCTTCTCGGCCTTATGGCTAGCATCAAAGTGTACTCGCATAACACACATCCAGAACGCTTTCCGCCTTATGGATATGATCAAAGTGTACTCGAATAACACACATCCAGATCGCTGCTCGTCCGTATGGCTAAGATCAATGTGTACTCGCATAACACACATCCAGAGCACTTCTCGGCCTTATTGATGAGATCAAAGTGTACTCGCATAACGCACATCCAGATCGCTTCTCGGCCTTATGGCTAAGATCAAAGTGTACTCGTATAACACACATCCAGATCGCTTCTCGGCCTTCTGGCTAACATCAAAGGGTACTCGCATAACCCAAATCCAGATCGCTTTCAGCCTTATGGATATGATCAAAGTGTACTCGAATAACACACATCCAGATCGCTGCTCGTCCGTATGGCTAAGATCAATGTGTACTCGCATGACACACATCCCGATCGCTTCTCATCCTTATGGCTAGCATCAAAGTGTACTCGCAAAACACACATCCAGATCGCTTCTCGGTCTTATGGCTAGGATCTAAGTGTACTCGCATAACAAACATCCAGGTCGCTTTCCGGCCTTATGGCTAAGAACAAAGTGTACTCGCATAACACACATCCAGATCGCTTCTCGGTCTTATGGCTAGGATCAAAGTGCACCCGTATAAACCAAATCCATATCGCTTCTCATCCGTGTGACTAAGATCAAAGTGTACTTGCATAACACACGTCCAGAACACTTCTCCGCATTGTGGCTGAGATCAAAGTGTACTCGCATAACACACATCCAGATCGCTTCTCGGCCTTATGGTTAAGATCTAAGTGTACTCGCATAACAAACATCCAGGTCGCTTTCCGGCCTTATGGATATGATCAAAGTGTAGTCGAATAACACACATCCAGATCGCTGCTCGTCCGTATGGCTAAGATCAAAGTGTACTCGCATGACACACATCCCGATCGCTTCTCGGCCTTATGGCTAGCATCAAAGTGTAATCGCATAACACACATCCAGAACGCTTTCCGCCTTATGGATATGATCAAAGTGTACTCGAATAACACACATCCAGATCGCTGCCCGTCCGTATGGATAAGATCAATGTGTACTCGCAAACACACATCCAGAGCACTTCTCGGCCTTATTGATGAGATCAAAGTGTACTCGCATAACGCACATCCAGATCGCTTCTTGGCCTTATGGCTAAAATCAAAGTGTACTCGAATAACCCAAATCCAGATCGCTTTCGGCCTTATGGCTAAGATCTAAGTGTACTCGCATAACAAACGTCCAGGTCGCTTTCCGGCCTTATGGCTAAGAACAAAGTGTACTCGCATAACACACATCCAGATCGCTTCTCGGTCTTATGGCAAGGACCAAAGTGCACCCGTATAAACCAAATCCATATCGCTTCTCATCCGTGTGACTAAGATCAAAGTGTACTTGCATAACACACGTCCAGAACACTTCTCCGCATTATGGATGAGATCAAAGTGTACTCGCATAACACACATCCAGATCGCTTCTCGGCCTTATGGCTAAGATCTAAGTGTACTCGCATAGCAAACATCCAGGTCGCTTTCCGGCCTTATGGATATGATCAAAGTGTAGTCGAATAACACACATCCAGATCGCTGCTCGTCCGTATGGCTAAGATCAAAGTGTACTCGCATGACACACATCCCGATCGCTTCTCGGCCTTATGGCTAGCATCAAAGTGTACTCGCATAACACACATCCAGATCGCTTTCGGCTTTATGGATATGATCAAAGTGTACTCGAATAACACACATCCAGAACGCTTCACGGCCTTATGCCTAAGATAAAAGTGTGATCGACTAACCCAAATCCAGATCACTTCTCGTTCTTATGGCTGAGATCAAAGTGTACTCGCATAACACACATCCAGATCGCTTCTCGGCCTTATGGCTAAGATCAAAGTGTACTCGCATAACACACATCCAGATCGCTTTCCGGCCTTATGGCTAAGATCAAAGTGTACTCGCATAACGCACATCCAGAAAACTTCTCGGCCTTATTGATGAGATCAAAGTGTACTCGCATAACACACATCCAGATAGCTTCTCAGCCGTATGGCTAAGATCAAAGTGTACACGCATACCCAAATCCAGGTCGCTTATCGCCCTTATAGCTAAGCTCAAATTGTATTCCCATAACACACATCCATATCGCTTCACGGCCTTATGGTTACTATCAAACTGCACTCGCATAACACACATACAGATCGCTTCACGGCCTTATGGTTAAGATCAAAGTTTGCTCGAATAACCCAAATCCAGATCGCTGCTCTGCCGTATGGCTAGGATCAAAGTATACTCGCATAACACACATCCAGAACGCTTCACGGCCTTATGCCTAAGATAAAAGTGTGATCGACTAACCCAAATCCAGATCACTTCTCGTCCTTATGGCTGAGATCACAGTTTGCTCGAATAACCCAAATCCAGATCGCTGCTCTGCCGTATGTCTAGGATCGAAGTATACTCGCATAACACACATCCAGAACGCTTCACGGCCTTATGCCTCAGATAAAAGTGTGATCGACTAACCCAAATCCAGATCACTTCTCGTCCTTATGGCTGAGATCAAAGTGTACTCGCATAACACACATCCAGATCGCTTCTCGGCCTTATGGCTAAGATCAAAGTGTACTCGTATAACACACATCCCGATCGCTTCTCATCCTTATGGCTAGCATCAAAGTGTACTCGCAAAACACACATCCAGATCGCTTTCGGCCTTATGGATATGATCAAAGTGTACTCGAATAACACACATCCAGATCGCTGCTCGTCCGTATGGCTAAGATCAAAGTGTACTCGCATGACACACATCCCGATCGCTTCGCGGCCTTATGGCTAGCATCAAAGTGTACTCGCATAACACACATCCAGAACGCTTTCGGCGTTATGGATATGATCAAAGTGTACTCGAATAACACACATCCAGATCGCTGCACGTCCGTATGGCTCAGATCAAAGTGTACTCGCATAACACACATCCAGAGCAGTTCTCGGCCTTATTAATGAGATCAAAGTGTACTCGCATAACACAAATCCAGATCGCTTCTCGGCCTTATGGCTAAAATCAAAGTGTACTCGAATAACCCAAATTCAGATCGCTGCTCGGCCTTATGGCTAAGATCAAAGTGTACTCGCATGACACACATCCAGATCGTTTCTCGGTCCTATGGCTAGGATCAAAGTGCACCCGTATAACCCAAATCCATATCGCTTCTCGTCCGTATGGC
This sequence comes from Nomia melanderi, assembly GCF_051020985.1. Classification (NCBI taxonomy): domain Eukaryota; kingdom Metazoa; phylum Arthropoda; class Insecta; order Hymenoptera; family Halictidae; genus Nomia; species Nomia melanderi. Next base: position 35,688 of record NW_027475388.1, on the reverse strand, counting down.
TAAGATCAAAGTATACTCGCATGACACACATCCCGATCGCTTCTCGGCCTTATGGCTAGCATCAAAGTGTACTCGCATATCACACATCCAGATCGCTTTCGGCCTTATGGCTAAGATCTAAGTGTACTCGCATAACAAACATCCAGGTCGCTTTCCGGCCTTATGGCTAAGAACAAAGTGTACTCGCATAACACACATCCAGAACGCTTTCCGCCTTATGGATATGATCAAAGTGTACTCGAATAACACACATCCAGATCGCTGCTCGTCCGTGTGGCTAAGATCAATGTGTACTCGCATAACACACATCCAGAGCACTTCTCGGCCTTATTGATGAGATCTAAGTGTACTCGCATAACAAACATCCAGGTCGCTTTCCGGCCTTATGGCTAAGAACAAAGTGTACTCGCATAACACACATCCAGATCGCTTCTCGGTCTTATGGCTAGGACCAAAGTGCACCCGTATAAACCAAATCCATATCGCTTCTCATCCGTGTGACTAAGATCAAAGTGTACTTGCATAACACACGTCCAGAACACTTCTCCGCATTATGGATGAGATCAAAGTGTACTCGCATAACACACATCCAGATCGCTTCTCGGCCTTATGGCTAAGATCTAAGTGTACTCGCATAACAAACATCCAGGTCGCTTTCCGGCCTTATGGATATGATCAATGTGTAGTCGAATAACACACATCCAGATCGCTGCTCGTCCGTATGGCTAAGATCAAAGTGTACTCGCATGCCACACATCCCGATCGCTTCTCGGCCTTATGGCTAGCATCAAAGTGTACTCGCATAACACACATCCAGAACGCTTTCCGCCTTATGGATATGATCAAAGTGTACTCGAATAACACACATCCAGATCGCTGCTCGTCCGTATGGCTAAGATCAATGTGTACTCGCATAACACACATCCAGAGCACTTCTCGGCCTTATTGATGAGATCAAAGTGTACTCGCATAACGCACATCCAGATCGCTTCTCGGCCTTATGGCTAAGATCAAAGTGTACTCGTATAACACACATCCAGATCGCTTCTCGGCCTTCTGGCTAACATCAAAGGGTACTCGCATAACCCAAATCCAGATCGCTTTCGGCCTTATGGATATGATCAAAGTGTACTCGAATAACACACATCCAGATCGCTGCTCGTCCGTATGGCTAAGATCAATGTGTACTCGCATGACACACATCCCGATCGCTTCTCATCCTTATGGCTAGCATCAAAGTGTACTCGCAAAACACACATCCAGATCGCTTCTCGGTCTTATGGCTAGGATCTAAGTGTACTCGCATAAAACACATCCAGATCGCTTTCGGCCTTATGGATATGATCAAAGTGTACTCGAATAACACACATCCAGATCGCTGCTCGTCCGTATGGCTAAGATCAAAGTGTAATCGCATGACACACATCCCGATCGCTTCTCGGCCTTATGGCTAGCATCAAAGTGTACTCGCATAACACACATCCAGATCGCTTTCGGCCTTATGGCTAAGATCTAAGTGTACTCGCATAACAAACATCCAGGTCGCTTTCCGGCCTTATGGCTAAGAACAAAGTGTACTCGCATAACACACATCCAGAACGCTTTCCGCCATATGGATATGATCAAAGTGTACTCGAATAACACACATCCAGATCGCTGCTCGTCCGTGTGGCTAAGATCAATGTGTACTCGCATAACACACATCCAGAGCACTTCTCGGCCTTATTGATGAGATCTAAGTGTACTCGCATAACAAACATCCAGGTCGCTTTCCGGCCTTATGGCTAAGAACAAAGTGTACTCGCATAACACACATCCAGATCGCTTCTCGGTCTTATGGCTAGGACCAAAGTGCACCCGTATAAACCAAATCCATATCGCTTCTCATCCGTGTGACTAAGATCAAAGTGTACTTGCATAACACACGTCCAGAACACTTCTCCGCATTATGGATGAGATCAAAGTGTACTCGCATAACACACATCCAGATCGCTTCTCGGCCTTATGGCTAAGATCTAAGTGTACTCGCATAACAAACATCCAGGTCGCTTTCCGGCCTTATGGATATGATCAATGTGTAGTCGAATAACACACATCCAGATCGCTGCTCGTCCGTATGGCTAAGATCAAAGTGTACTCGCATGCCACACATCCCGATCGCTTCTCGGCCTTATGTCTAGCATCAAAGTGTACTCGCATAACACACATCCAGAACGCTTTCCGCCTTATGGATATGATCAAAGTGTACTCGAATAACACACATCCAGATCGCTGCTCGTCCGTATGGCTAAGATCAATGTGTACTCGCATAACACACATCCAGAGCACTTCTCGGCCTTATTGATGAGATCAAAGTGTACTCGCATAACGCACATCCAGATCGCTTCTCGGCCTTATGGCTAAGATCAAAGTGTACTCGTATAACACACATCCAGATCGCTTCTCGGCCTTCTGGCTAACATCAAAGGGTACTCGCATAACCCAAATCCAGATCGCTTTCGGCCTTATGGATATGATCAAAGTGTACTCGAATAACACACATCCAGATCGCTGCTCGTCCGTATGGCTAAGATCAATGTGTACTCGCATGACACACATCCCGATCGCTTCTCATCCTTATGGCTAGCATCAAAGTGTACTCGCAAAACACACATCCAGATCGCTTCTCGGTCTTATGGCTAGGATCTAAGTGTACTCGCATAACAAACATCCAGGTCGCTTTCCGGCCTTATGGCTAAGAACAAAGTGTACTCGCATAACACACATCCAGATCGCTTCTCGGTCTTATGGCTAGGATCAAACTGCACCCGTATAAACCAAATCCATATCGCTTCTCATCCGTGTGACTAAGATCAAAGTGTACTTGCATAACACACGTCCAGAACACTTCTCCGCATTATGGCTGAGATCAAAGTGTACTCGCATAACACACATCCAGATCGCTTCTCGGCCTTATGGCTAAGATCTAAGTGTACTCGCATAACAAACATCCAGGTCGCTTTCCGGCCTTATGGATATGATCAAAGTGTAGTCGAATAACACACATCCAGATCGCTGCTCGTCCGTATGGCTAAGATCAAAGTGTACTCGCATGACACACATCCCGATCGCTTCTCGGCCTTATGGCTAGCATCAAAGTGTAATCGCATAACACACATCCAGAACGCTTTCCGCCTTATGGATATGATCAAAGTGTACTCGAATAACACACATCCAGATCGCTGCTCGTCCGTATGGATAAGATCAATGTGTACTCGCAAACACACATCCAGAGCACTTCTCGGCCTTATTGATGAGATCAAAGTGTACTCGCATAACGCACATCCAGATCGCTTCTCGGCCTTATGGCTAAGATCAAAGTGTACTCGTATAACCCAAATCCAGATCGCTTTCGGCCTTATGGATATGATCAAAGTGTAGTCGAATAACACACATCCAGAACGCTTCACGGCCTTATGCCTAAGATAAAAGTGTGATCGACTAACCCAAATCCAGATCACTTCTCGTTCTTATGGCTGAGATCAAAGTGTACTCGCATAACACACATCCAGATCGCTTCTCGGCCTTATGGCTAAGATCAAAGTGTACTCGCATAACACACATCCAGATCGCTTTCCGGCCTTATGGCTAAGATGAAAGTGTACTCGCATAACGCACATCCAGAAAACTTCTCGGCCTTATTGATGAGATCAAAGTGTACTCGCATAACACACATCCAGATAGCTTCTCAGCCGTATGGCTAAGATCAAAGTGTACACGCATACCCAAATCCAGGTCGCTTATCGCCTTTATGGCTAAGCTCAAATTGTATTCCCATAACACACATCCATATCGCTTCACGGCCTTATGGTTACTATCAAACTGCACTCGCATAACACACATACAGATCGCTTCACGGCCTTATGGTTAAGATCAAAGTTTGCTCGAATAACCCAGATCCAGATCGCTGCTCTGCCGTATGGCTAGGATCAAAGTATACTCGCATAACACACATCCAGAACGCTTCACGGCCTTATGCCTAAGATAAAAGTGTGATCGACTAACCCAAATCCAGATCACTTCTCGTCCTTACGGCTGAGATCACAGTTTGCTCGAATAACCCAAATCCAGATCGCTGCTCTGCCGTATGTCTAGGATCGAAGTATACTCGCATAACACACATCCAGAACGCTTCACGGCCTTATGCCTCAGATAAAAGTGTGATCGACTAACCCAAATCCAGATCACTTCTCGTCCTTATGTCTGAGATCAAAGTGTACTCGCATAACACACATCCAGATCGCTTCTCGGCCTTATGGCTAAGATCAAAGTGTACTCGTATAACACATATCCAGATCGCTTCTCGGCCTTCTGGCTAACATCAAAGGGTACTCGCATAACCCAATTCCAGATCGCTTTCGGCCTTATGGATATGATCAAAGTGTACTCGAATAACACACATCCAGATCGCTGCTCGTCCGTATGGCTAAGATCAATGTGTACTCGCATGACACACATCGCGATCGCTTCGCGGCCTTATGGCTAGCATCAAAGTGTACTCGCATAACACACATCCAGAACGCTTTCGGCGTTATGGATATGATCAAAGTGTACTCGAATAACACACATCCAGATCGCTGCACGTCCGTATGGCTCAGATCAAAGTGTACTCGCATAACACACATCCAGAGCACTTCTCGGCCTTATTAATGAGATCAAAGTGTACTCGCATAACACAAATCAAGATCGCTTCTCGGCCTTATGGCTAAAATCAAAGTGTACTCGAATAACCCAAATTCAGATCGCTGCTCAGCCTTATGGCTAAGATCAAAGTGTACTCGCATGACACACATCCAGATCGTTTCTCGGTCCTATGGCTAGGATCAAAGTGCACCCGTATAACCCAAATCCATATCGCTTCTCGTCCGTATGGCTAAGATCAAAGTATACTCGCATGACACACATCCCGATCGCTTCTCGGCCTTATGGCTAGCATCAAAGTGTACTCGCATAACACACATCCAGATCGCTTTCGGCCTTATGGCTAAGATCTAAGTGTACTCGCATAACAAACATCCAGGTCGCTTTCCGGCCTTATGGCTAAGAACAAAGTGTACTCGCATAACACACATCCAGAACGCTTTCCGCCTTATGGATATGATCAAAGTGTACTCGAATAACACACATCCAGATCGCTGCTCGCCCGTATGGCTAAGATCAATGTGTACTCGCATAACACACATCCAGAGCACTTCTCGGCCTTATTGATGAGATCTAAGTGTACTCGCATAACAAACATCCAGGTCGCTTTCCGGCCTTATGGCTAAGAACAAAGTGTACTCGCATAACACACATCCAGATCGCTTCTCGGTCTTATGGCTAGGATCAAAGTGCACCCGTATAAACCAAATCCATATCGCTTCTCATCCGTATGGCTAAGATCAAAGTGTAATCGCATGACACACATCCCGATCGCTTCTCGGCCTTATGGCTAGCACCAAAGTGTACTCGCATAACACACATCCAGAACGCTTTCGGCCTTATGGATATGATCAAAGTGTACTCGCATAACACACATCCAGAGCACTTCTCGGCCTTATTGATGAGATCAAAGGGTACTCGCATAACACACATCCAGATCGCTTCTCGGCCTTATGGCTAAAATCAAAGTGTACTCGAATAACCCAAATCCAGATCGCTGCTCGGCCTTATGGCTACGATCGAAGTGTACACGAATAACCCAAATCCAGATCGCTTCTCGGCCTTATATCTAAGATCAAAGTGTACTCGAATAACCCACATCCATATCAATTTTTGGCCTTATAGCTAAGATCAAAGTGTACTCGAGTAACCCAAATCCAGATCTCTTCTCGGCCTTATGGCTATGATCAAAGTGTACTCGCATAACAAACATCCAGATCGCTTCTCGGCCTTATGGCTAAGATCAAAGTGTACTCGCATAAAACACATCCAGATCGCTTTCGGCCTTATGGATATGATCAAAGTGTACTCGAATAACACACATCCAGATCGCTGCTCGTCCGTATGGCTAAGATCAAAGTGTAATCGCATGACACACATCCCGATCGCTTCTCGGCCTTATGGCTAGCACCAAAGTGTACTCGCATAACACACATCCAGAACGCTTTCGGCCTTACGGATATGATCAAAGTGTACTCGCATAACACACATCCAGAGCACTTCTCGGCCTTATTGATGAGATCAAAGGGTACTCGCATAATACACATCCAGATCGCTTCTCGGCCTTATGGCTAAAATCAAAGTGTACTCGAATAACCCAAATCCAGATCGCTGCTCGGCCTTATGGCTACGATCGAAGTGTACACGAATAACCCAAATCCAGATCGCTTCTCTGCCTTATATCTAAGATCAAAGTGTACTCGAATAACCCACATCCATATCAATTTTTGGCCTTATAGCTAAGATCAAAGTGTACTCGAATAACACACATCCAGATCGCTTCCCGGCCTTATTTCTAAGATCAAACTGTACTCGTCTAACACACATCCAGATCGCTTCTCGGCCTTCTGGCTAACATCAAAGGGTACTCGCATAACCCAAATCCAGGTCGCTTATCGGCCTTGTGGCTAAGATCAAAGTGTACTCGCATAACGCACATCCAGATCGCGTCTCGGCCTTATGGCTAAGATCAAAGTGTACTCGTATAACACACATCCAGATCGCTACTCGGCCTTCTGGGTAAGAGCAAAGTGTACTCGTATAACACACATCCAGATCGCTTCTCGGCCTTCTGGCTAAGAGCAGAGTGTACTCGTATAACACACATCCTGATCGCTTCTCGACCTTATGGCTAATATCAAAGGGTACTCGTATAACACACATCCAGATCGCTTCTCGACCTTATGGCTAACATCAAATGGTACTCGCATAACCCAAATCCAGATCGCTTATCGGCCTTGTGGCTAAGATCAAAGTGTGCTTGCATAACGCACATCCAGATCGCGTCTCGGCCTTATGGCTAAGATCAAAGTGTACTCGTATAACACACATCCAGATCGCTTCTCGGCCTTCTGGCTAAGAGCAAAGTGTACTCGTATAACACACATCCTGATCGCTTCTCGACCTTATGGCTAAGATCAAAGGGTACTCGCATAACCCAAATCCAGATCGCTTCTCGGCCTTATGGCTAAGATCAAATTGTACTCTCATAACACACATCCAGATTGCTTATCGGCCTTATGGCTAAGATCAAAGTGTCCTCGCACAACACACATCCGGGATCGCTTCTCGGCCTTTTGGATAAGATCAAGGTGTAATCCTGATCGCTTCTCGGTCTTATGGTTAAGATCAAAGAGTACTCATATAACACACATCCATATCACTCATCGGCTTTTTGGCTAAGATCTAAGTGTACTCATATAACCCAAATCCAGATTGCTGCTCGGCCTTATGACTAAGATCAAAGTGTACCCGCATAACACACATCCGGTTCGCTTCTCGGCCTTCTGGCTAAGAGCAAAGTGTACTTGTATAACACACATCCAGATCGCTTATCGGCCTTCTGGCTAAGAGCAAAGTGTACTCGTATAACACACATCCTGATCGCTTCTCGACCTTATGGCTAAGATCAAAGGGTACTCGCATAACCCAAATCCTGATCGCTTCTCGGTCTTATGGTTAAGATCAAAGAGTACTCATATAACACACATCCATATCACTCATCGGCTTTTTGGCTAAGATCTAAGGGTACTCATATAACCCAAATCCAGATTGCTGCTCGGCCTTATTACTAAGATCAATGTGAGCACGCATAACACAAATGCAGATATCCTCTCGGGCTTATGGCAAAGCATAACCAGAAGGCCGAGAAGCGAGCTGTATTTGGGTTATGCTAGTACGCGTTCACATTAGCCGTAAGGCCCAAGAGGCGATCTGGATCTGTGTTATGCGAACACTCGTTGATAGTATCCATAATGCCGTGAAGTGATCTGGAACTGTGTGATGCGAGTATTATATAATTTTATACAGTTTTATAGAGTTTTATAAAGTATATTACAGTTCTATATAATTTTATACAATTTTATGTAGTATTATACACGTTTCTATAACATTATGTAGTTTTAGGCGGTTTTACATTGTTTTGTATTCTTTTTCATTGTATTTCACCTTTTACATTGTGTTATGCAGTTATAAGTATTATTATGAAGTATTGTGTAGTTTTACATGGTTTTTTATAGTTTTATACAGTTTTATTCAGCTTCATATGGTTCTATTAGTTTTGTACAGTTTTATATACTTCTGTTGATTTTATATAGTTTTATACAGTTTTGTATTATTTTATACAGTTTTAATTAGTTTTATATATTTTTATCAGTTTTATACAGTTTTATACAGTTGTGTACTATTTTATACAGTTTTATATAGTTTTATATAGGTTTACATAGTTTTATTTCGTTTAACATAGTTTAATACAGTATTGTGTAGTTGTATATAGTTTTATGTGGTTCTATATAGTTTTCTATAGTTTCATATAGTTTTAAATAGTTTTATTTAGTTTTATATAGTTTTATATAGTTTTATATAGTTTTCTATGGATTGATATTGTTTTATGTAGTTTTATATACTATTATATAAATTCGTATTGTTTTATGTAGTTTTATATATTTTAATATAGTTTTAATAGATTTATATAGATTTATATAGTTTTACATAGTTTTATACAGTTTTATATAGTTTTGTTAGTTTTTTATATTTTTATATAGCTTCATATAGTTGTATATAGTTTTATATAATTTTATATAGATTGATATTGTTATGTAGTGTTATATAGTTTTACATAGACTGCTATTGTGTTATGTAGTTTTATATAGTTTTATATAGACTGATATTGTTTTATGTAGTTTTATATAGTTTTAATAGATTTATATAGTTTTATATCGTTTTAAATAGTTGAATATATTTTTAATAGATTTATACAGTTTTATATAGCTTTATATAGTTTTATATAGTGTTAAATAGTTTTATTAGTTTTATATAGTTGTACATAGTTTTATATAGCTTTATATAGATTAATATTGTTTTAAGTAGTTTTATGTAGTTTTAATAGATTTATATAGTTTCATATCGTTTTAAATAGTTTAATATATTTTTAATAGATCTATACAGTTTTATATAGCTTTATATAGTTTTAAATAGTTTTATATAGTTTTATATAGTTTTATATAGTTTTATATAGTCTTATTTAGTTTTATATAGTTTTATTAGTTTTATATAGTCTTATATAGTTTTATATAGTTTTATATAGTTTTATATTGATTGATATTGTTTTATGTAGCTTTATTTTGTTTTAATACATTTATATAGTTTTATATAGTTTTATAGTGATTGATATTGTTTTATGTAGCTTTATTTTGTTTTAATACATTTATATAGTTTTATATAGTTTTATATAATATAATAAAATAAATCCCTTTAAATATAAACATTTAATTAATAACACCAATAAATATGAAAAAATTAAATAAATATATAATAAAATAAATCCCTTTAAATATAAAAATTAAATTAATAACACCAGTAAATAAGAAAAAATTAAATAAATATATAATAAAATTTAAAATTATATAAATAAGCTAAATAAAATAAGCTAATAGTTTCATAACCCTAAAAATGGAATATTATTCTTGTATATAATTAGTAATATGCCTGATTAAAAGGATTATTTTGATGTAATATTTAATGTAAAAATTTTACTATTACTAATTTTTTTTTTCTTAAAAATTTTAAATCTCATTTTATTCCCTACAAATGTTATTTGAATTTAAATTTTAATAGATTATTATAATCTAAATATGAATTTTAATTTATCATTATAGTTTAACTTATAACTAAATCAAATTTTATTCCCTAACAATTTTATTTAACTATTAATAAATTTTATTAAATATTTTTTTTAATATATTTAAGTGTGATTGCACATAAATCTTTGAATTTTGAAGAATTTAAAAAAATTAAATAAATATAAAATAATAAAAGTTTTTGAAATTATCTCTAAATTCTAATTTTATTAATTCAATTAAAATTTTTTTATTAAATAAATTATTTATTAATTAAAAAATTAAATGTAATTTTTCTAATATTAATTTAAAATTTTTTAAACTTACAATAATTTATGAAAAATTCAAATTATTTTTTAAATAATTAATAAATTTATATTTAATTATAAATTAATTTTAATAATTAATCAATTTTTATATTAACTTTAATTTTATCTTATATACCAATTTTAACTTTATATTTAAAAAATTTTTTTTATTTATGATTAATTATAGAAACTTTAAATTTAATTTATATTTCTATTATATGTTTTTTAAATTTTAATAAAAGAAGAATTTTATATTTTTTAATTTCTTCTATCTCAGGATTAGTAATAATTTTTTCATGTTTAATAATTATAATAAATAAAGAAATAAATATTTATTATATAATATTTATATTCTCTATTTGAATAAAAATAGGTATTATACCAATACATTTTTGAACAAATATTATTATAAAAAATATAAATTATTTTCTTATTTTTTATTTTACAACATTTATAAAACTTATTTCAATATTAATTATTTACTATTTTTGTAATTAAAATTTTTTTTTTATATAACTTTATATTTTACATTATTAATATCACCAATTTTTATAATATCTCAAATTTCACTAAAATTAATATTTTCATATTCATCAATATTTCATTCATCATTAATAATTTTTTTAATTAATTTTAATAATGAAATTTGATTACATTATTTTTTTATATATTTATCAATTTCTTATTTACTGTTTATATTCTGAAATTATTTTAATTTTTATAACTCTATAAATTTAAAATCATATTTATATTTTAATAAATCGAACAAATTTAAATTAACAATATTAATTCTTTTATATTGTCAATTACCACCAATAACCTCATTTATTATAAAAATTGATATAATACAAAATTTAATAAAAATAAATATATTTAAAATAACTATTTTTTTTATTATAATAATATCTGTATTTTCAACATTTAATTATTTAAATTTTTTTAATTTAAACTTTTCTGATACTCAAATAAAATACACTTACATATTTAATTTTAAAAAATTAATATTTAATTTTCTTTATAATAAAATATTTTATTTTTTTTTTTTTCAATAATATATTTTTTTTACTAAAATTTTAATTACTAATATAATAATATTTTTAAATTTGCTATTTAATATTTTTATTTAAATTATAAAATTTTATTAATTAATAATATCAGAATTATCTATTCATAAATAAATTTACAATTTATCCCTTAATTTCAGGCATGATATTTTTTATAAAGATTGTAAGTTAATTAATAAACTCTTATCCTTCAAAGATTAATATATAAATAATTTTATCAATCTTAAAAATTTAAATTTTTATATTTAATATATCAAAATGATTTTATTCAACAAACCATAAATATATTGGAATACTATACTTTATTTTTGCAATATGATCAGGAATACTTGGATCATCAATAAGAATAATTATTCGAATAGAATTAAGTACTCCAGGATCATGAATTGATAATGATCAATTATATAATACTATTGTAACAGCTCATGCATTTTTAATAATTTTTTTTATAGTAATACCATTTATAGTTGGAGGATTTGGAAATTGATTAATTCCACTAATATTAGGAGTTCCAGATATAGCATTTCCACGAATAAATAATTTAAGTTTTTGATTATTAATTCCTTCAATTATACTATTAATTATTAGAAGAATTTCTGGATCTGGAATAGGTACAGGTTGAACAGTTTATCCTCCATTATCATTAAATACATTTCATACATCAATATCAGTTGATTATGGAATTATTTCATTTCACATTGCAGGTATATCATCAATTTTAGGAGCAATAAATTTTATTACAACAATTTATTATTCAAAAAATATTTCATTAAATTATAATCAAATTTCATTATTTCCTTGATCAATTATTATTACAGCAATTTTATTACTCTTATCATTACCTGTATTAGCAGGAGCTATCACAATACTATTAACTGATCGAAATTTAAATACATCATTTTTTGAACCATCAGGAGGAGACCCAATTCTTTATCAACATTTATTTTGATTTTTTGGTCACCCTGAAGTTTATATTTTAATTCTACCTGGATTTGGTTTAATCTCACAAATTATCATAAATGAAAGAGGAAAAAAAGAAACATTTGGAAATTTAAGAATAATCTATGCTATATTAGGCATTGGATTTTTAGGTTTTATTGTATGAGCACATCATATATTTACTGTAGGTTTAGATGTTGATACTCGAGCATATTTTACTGCCGCAACTATAGTAATTGCTGTTCCAACAGGAATTAAAGTATTTAGATGACTATCAACATTCTACAGAATTCAAATTTTCTTAAATCCATCAATTTTATGATCTTTAGGATTTATTTCATTATTTACAATTGGTGGTTTATCAGGAATTATATTATCTAATTCATCAATTGATATTATCCTTCATGATACATATTATGTTATTGGTCATTTTCACTATGTTCTATCTATAGGAGCTGTCTTTGCAATTTTCTCAAGAATTATCCATTGATATCCAAATTTTACTATATTAACATTAAATAAAAAATTATTAAATATTCATTTTTTTATAATATTTATTGGTGTAAATTTAACATTTTTTCCTCAACATTTTTTAGGATTAATAAGAATACCACGACGATATTCTGATTATCCAGATGCATATTATTGCTGAAATTTAATTTCTTCAATTGGATCATTAATCTCATTTAATAGATTAATTTTTTTTATTTTCATTATACTTGAAAGTTTAATTAAACAACGATTAATTCTAATAAAATACATTTTTTCATCATTAGTGTTAAGGTTTTATTTGGGTACATGCGTACATTTATTGATTGGAACAGTTTATATAGATATAATTTAATATTGAGTTATTATGCTAACAGTTATAAGTAACATTTTTACATAGCGATGTTCTTGGCGCGAAAACACTAAGCACGTGTTACCCCATACCCAAGCACAAGCGGAAGGGAAGAAGAAACTTATATCTAAATGAGCATCGTCGCTACAACGCCCTCATATATATATTCTATGTTGTTCCCATTCATGGCGGTCACTTTGAATAATCATAAGCTATATTTTCCAACACTCCCCCTTTCAAAGTGCCCCTAAATACATTTCTTTCAAGTTAATTTCGCTTACAGTAATTAATCGATACATTAATTTCGCATTTTTAACAAATCTATAAATTTTTCTACTTTACATTTTGGTATCGACTTAGTTAACATATCAGCAACCATTTCATCTGTTTTAAGATATTTCAATTCTATTTCACCACGTTCTTGCATCTCCCTTGAATAATGGTAGCGTATATCTATATGTTTACTTCTATTATGAAATACGTTATTTTTACTAAGTTGAATCGCACTTTGGTTGTCTCAAAATATATTTACTTTATTAACCATTAAACTAGTGAGTTTCGTATATGATAAAAATCTTTTTAAATATATAGCCTCTTTCACAGCCTCTGACATTGCCATATATTCAGCTTCCATTGTTGATAAAGCTACAGATTTTTGCTTTTTCGAGGCCCAGCTGATTGGCCCCCCTGCTAATATTGCAATGTACCCAGACCGCGATCTTCTTCCATTTTCATCAGCTGCCCAATCTGAGTCGACATATAATTCAACTTGCTTATTGCTGGCTAGATAAGTAATTGTTGGAAAATATAGCTTATGATTATTCAAAGTGACCACCATGAATGGGAACAACATAGAATATATATATGAGGGCGTTGTAGCGACGATGCTCATTTAGATATAAGTTTCTTCTTCCCTTCCGCTTGTGCTTGGGTATGGGGTAACACGTGCTTAGTGTTTTCGCGCCAAGAACATCGTTATGTAAAAATGTTACTTATAACTGTTAGCATAATAACTCAATATTAATTTATATCTATATAAACTGTTCCAATCAATAAATGTACACATGTACCCAAATAAAACCTTAACAATTAGAATGAATTAATTTATCCCCTTCTGAACATTGTTTTAATGAATTACCTATAATTCTTTTTAAAAATTAATTTAATATGGCAGATTTTAAGTGCAATGGTTTTAAACACCATAAATAAAATATAAATTTTTATTAAAAATTGCTCATTGAAATATATATTCACTTCCAGACCCAAATTCACCATTAATAGATAACCTAATTTATTTTTATAATTTCACAATAATTATCTTAATAATAATTACTATATCTATTATTTACATAAATTGTATAATTATAGAAAATAAATTTATTAATTTAAAATTTATTAAAAATCATAATTTAGAAATAATTTGAACTATTATTCCAATAATTATATTATTAATTATTTCTATTCCATCATTAAAAATACTTTACTTTATTGATGAATTATGAAACCCAACCTTTTTTTCAATTAAATCAATTGGACACCAATGATATTGATCTTACGAATACCCAGAATTTAATAATAATTCAATTGATTCTTATATAATTAATCTATTAGAATTAAATTCATTTCGATTATTAGATGTTGATAATCGATTAATCATCCCATTTAATACACCTATTCGAATTTTAACAACATCAATAGATGTAATTCATTCAAGAACAATTCCTTCAATAGGAATTAAAATAGATGCAACACCAGGACGAATTAATCAAATATCTTTAATCTCATTACGACCAGGATTATATTTCGGTCAATATTCAGAAATTTGTGGAGCCTACCATTCATTTATACCAATTACTATTGAAAGAACAAATTTAAAAAACTTTACAAATTGAATAAATAACTTAAATCTATAAATAAAAAAGAATTAGTTAAATTTATAACATTAAATTGTCAATTTAAAATTATTTTTATAAAAATATTTTTTTAATATTATCATTAAGTATCTTCAAAATAAAGAATTAACCTTTTAAGTTAAATATAATAAAAAAATATTCTTAATGATAATAATTAAAAATAATTCTTTAATTCCTCAAATAAGACCAATAAAATGAACTTTAATTTTAATTTTAATTATTATTTTATTCTTTATTATTACAATACTGATTCATTTCATAATAAATAATTTTATTAACTAAAATAAAATAATAATAAAAAAACAAATTTCAAAAAAAAATGATAAATAAATAACTATATAAAAATATTATGATAACAAACATATTCTCAATTTTTGACCCTTCAACATCTAATAACTATTCTTTAAATTGAATTATTATAATTTGACCTATCTTAATTTTCAATTGATCTTATTGATTTATTCCCTCGCGATTTAACTTTAAATGAATTATATTAATAAACTTTATCTTAAATGAATTTAAAATTTTAACAAAAAAAATTGATCATTATAATTTAATTATATTTTTAAGATTATTTCACTTAATTATAAACATAAATCTAATTAGTTTAATACCTTATGTATTTACACCAACAAGACATATAAGAATCAATTTAAGATTATCTTTAAGAATATGAATTAGATTCATAATATTTGGTTGAATTAAAAATACAAAACATATATTAATTCACCTTGTACCAATAAATACACCCTCAATATTAATAAGATTTATAGTATTAATTGAATCAATTAGAAATTTAATTCGACCATGAACTTTAGCAATTCGATTATCAGGAAATATATTAGCTGGACATTTATTATTATCTTTATTAGGTTCCTCAATAACAAACTTATCAATTAAATTTATCCCAACAATAATTATTATTCAAAATTTATTAATAATACTACAAATTTCTGTAGCATTTATTCAATCTTATGTATTTTCAATTTTATCATTATTATATTTTAATGAAACAAATTAAATTTATGAAAATTAATATAATTACAAATTCAAAAAATAATCCATTTCATATAACAACAAATAGACAATGACCATTAATTTTATCATTTAATCTTATAAACTTATTATTTAATAATATTATTAGATTCAATTTAAATTTTTCCTTTCTTAATTTATTAAATTTATTTACATTAATACTAACATCATATCAATGATGACGAGACTTAATTCGAGAAAGAACATTTGAAGGATTCCATAATTTAAATATCATAAATATAATTAAATTTAGAATAATTCTATTTATTATTTCTAAATTATTTTTCTTTATTTCATTTTTTTAAACTTTTCTACATTCATCAATTTCACCTTCAATAGAAATTGGAAATTTATGACCTCCAAAAATAATTAATATATTTAATCCATATGATATCCCATTATTAAACTCAATTATTTTAATTTATTCAGGAATAACAATTACATGAAGACATAATTTAATCAAAAATAATTATAAAAAATCATTAAAATTATTAAATATAACAATTTATTTAGGAATATATTTTTCAATACTACAATATATTGAATATTTAGAAGCTAATTTTACATTTAATGATAGAATTTTTGGATCAATTTTTTTTATAGCAACAGGATTCCATGGAATTCATGTAATTATTGGAACCATATTTTTAATTATTTGTTCTGTACGATTAAAAAAAAATCACTTTTCAATAATTCATCATTTAAATTTTGATCTAGCATCATGATATTGACATTTTGTTGATATAATCTGATTAATTTTATATATTTTAATTTATTGATGAATATATTAAATTATATAAATAGTATAATAAAATTACATTTAATTTCCAATTAAAAAATTTACAATTAAAATTTAATTTATATAATATTTTTTATTTTAATAATAATATTATTTTTAATTTTTATTCCAATATTAATTTTCTTAATTAATAAATTTTTATCAATAAAAATAAATAAAGACCGAGAAAAAATTAAACCATTTGAATGCGGATTCGACCAATTAACATCCCCACAATTACCATTTTCTATTCAATTTTTTTTCATTACTTTAATATTTCTAATTTTTGACATAGAAATTATCTTAATCTTACCTATTATTAATTCACTAAATAACTTACAAAATTCAACAATTTAAATGTTTTTAATATTTATTATAATTCTTTTTATAAGATTATGATACGAATGAACATTTAATTATTAAATATGAATTTAAAAAAATTATATATATATATATATAAAGTAAAATAATACAAATTAATTTCGACTTAATTATTTGGATAAACTTATTCCTATATATATATATATATAAAATTAGGATATTATTTAATAAATTAATATATAACATTAAAATTGCAATTTAAAATAATTTTATAATATATCTCAATTAATTGAAACCAAAATAGAGGTAAATTAATGTTAATAATTTAAATGAATACAAAATATTCCAATTAATGAAATAATAAACTATGAACTTCTAATTCATTTCAAAATGACATAAATCATTTATATTTCTAAATTTATATAGTTTATTAAAAACATTATATTTTCAGTATAAAAAAAATTTATTACTTAAAAATTTATAAATATTTAAAAATTTAACAATTACAATTATATTTTCAATATCATACTCTAAATTTAAGCTATTTAAATATAATAAAATTTGTATAAATAAAAAAAATATAAAAATAATAAAATAATAAAATAATATATTTACAACACCAATATTTTCTTTATAAATTTTAATTAAAATACCATTTTTAATTATAAAATTAATTAAAAATTTTAAATTTATTATAAAAACTTTATCTACAGATTTATCAAATATAACCTCAAAATTAAATATTTTATTAATAAATCAAATATAAAAAATTTTTAATAAATATTCTGAATAAAATGTACTTAAAATAAAATTAAATACCTCAAAATATTCTTTTTTTAAAAAAATTAAACTTTTAAATTCAAAATAAAATATTAAAGACAAAAAATATATAAATAATAAAATATATTTATCATGTAATGTTATCTTAAAATTTTCATAAATAAATATATTATAAAAATATTTACCATAAAAAATTCTAAAAAAACTCATAAAAAAAAGAATAACTTATATATTTTAATCCTCCTTCATATATATAAAATAATTAACATAATAAATTAATACCCAATTTAATAAACGAATACTATAACTTATCGTAAATACAATTGAAATATATAACATAATTATAATAAAAGTAAGTAAATTAAAATTATAAAATATCTCCATAATTAAATCCTTAGAAAAAAAACCAGTAATAAAGGGAAATCCACATAAATTTAAAATTGATAAAATAAATATTAATCTTTTTAAAGGATTAACATAATAATTTCCCCCAAAAAAACGTAAATCTTGTATACCTAAATTTATATGAATAAATCTTCCAACACTTAAAAACATTGTAGACTTAAATAAAGCATGACAAATTAAATGAAAAAATCCTAAATCAATATTACCTAACAATAAAATCCTTATTATAAAACTTAATTGACTTAAAGTTGATAAAGCAATAATCTTTTTAAAATTTATTTCAAAATTTGCTATTAATCCAGACATAAATATTGTAAAACTAAAAATTAATAATATAACAATATTCATAAAATTTAAATCTATAAATATTTTATTATAACGAATTAATAAATAAACACCTGCAGTTACTAAAGTAGAAGAATGAACTAAAGAAGAAACAGGTGTAGGTGCAGTTATAGCTGCTGGTAACCAAAAAGAAAATGGAAACTGTGCACTTTTTGTTAATATTATAATTGACATAAATAATAAAATTAATTTATAATCCTGATAAAAAAAAACATTTCAAGAACCAAAAAATGACAATATACAAACAATTAAAATTAAAGCTACATCCCGTAATCGATTACAACAAATAGTTAATATACCAGAATTATAAGAATTTTTATTTTGATAATAAATTACCAAACAATAAGAAATTAACCCCAACCCATCTCAACCTAAAATAATACCAATTATTCTAGGTCTTAAAATTATTAAACATATAGAAATTATAAAAATAAAAACTAACAATTTAAAACGTTCAATATATAAATCTTCTTCTATATATTCAACACTATATAATATAACAATTCCAGTAATTAAAATAACTGTACGTAAATATATTATACATATAAAATCAATATAAATAACAAATCTAAATTTTATAGAATTCATTTCAACAATTATTCATTCCATAAAATAAATAATTTTAAATAAATATAAATAAAATCCGAAAAAAAAGAAAAGAAAAATATAAATAAAAAATAAACCATAAATCTTATAATAATAATTTAAAGTAAACATTACATCTTTGAAATCACAATTCAATATTTTTTTTAAACTACTTAAATTTAATAAAATCAAATTATAAAAATATTGATAAATTAAAAATAAATAAATTTAAAGGGATTCAATGAGATAAAACAATTAAATAATCTATTAAACTATATTTATTAATTTTACAAAAATTAAATTCACCATGTTGTGTATACCTAAATAAATTTAATGAATAAAAAAATCCAAAAAATATTAAAACTATTAAAATAAATAAATTTAAAAAATTTCAATTAACTAAACTTATAATTAAAAAAATTTCACTAATTGAATTCAATGATAATGGAGCAGATAAATTTGATGTACATAATAAAAATCATATTAAAGACATTCTAGGATATAAATTTATTAATCCTTTATTTATTAATATTAATCGTCTATTTCTTGATAAATAACATAAATTTACTAAAAAAAATAACCCTGATGAACATAAGCCATGAGAAATTATTATTATGTATCTCCCTTTAATTCCACTATTTATTAATGTTATCATTCTAAGAATAAGCTACTAAAATTTTCATATCAATTTGACGTATACATAAAATACTAATTAATATTGATCCAACAATTCTAAAATATATAATAATTTCATTAAATTCAATAAAATTTTTTATAAATATTAACATAAATCGAATTAAACCATAAACTCCTAATTTTAATAAAATCTCTGCTAAAATTATTGACCCAATAACAGGAGCTTCAACATGAGCTTTTAATAACCAAGAATGAAATATAAATATAGGAATCTTAACAAAAAATGTATATATAAAAAATAAAAGTATAAATATATTCAAATACTTAATTTTTAATATTTCAAAATAATATATCATTAAAATATTATAAAAATAACATAAATCCAAAATAAAAATTAAAAAAGGTAAAGAAAAAAATATTGTATAAAATAATAAATAAAATGAAGCTAATCCTCGTATTTCACCTAAACCTCATTTTATAATAATAAAAAATATAAGAACTAATCTAATTTCAAATATAAAATAAAATATTAATAAATTTATTGAAGTAAATACAAAAATTAAAGAAATTAATAATATTACTATTAACATTTTAAAATAAAAAAAATCATTATTTTTAACATAAAAAAAAATAAAAATTAAACCAAAAATTAAAAATGTTAATGATAATAATATGTAAGAATATAAATTCATTCTAAATATTTCATTAATTATTCCATTTTCTACAAATTGATTAAAACAAAAAAATGGAATTACACAAAATAATAATATTAATATTCCTAATAAATGCTTATTATTAAAAAAAATTAATAAAATTATTATAAAAATTATATAAATTATCATATTAAATTTAATACTTTTACACTTTGATTCCCAAATAAAAAAATTATTCTAATTATTAATCCTAATCCAATTATACTTTCACAAACTCCTATAATTAAAATAATTAAAAATAATCAATCTTTTAAATCCAAATTTAATAATATTAAACTAAATGTAAAATTAAAATTAATTAAAACTCTAAACAAATTAAAATTAATAAAAATCTCTTAAATCTTAATATCATTAATAAAATAATTACAAATAATAATAATATATAATTAAATGCACTTATAATTTAAAAAAATTATAATAATCTATTAAATAAATTTATTTAACAAATTTCAAAAAAATTATTTTAAAATAATATCTTTAACTCCCAAAATTAAAATTTTTTTAAAACTATTTCTTGATAAAATTAAATTAAGCTATATAATTTAAATACATAAAATATTAATTTTGTAAATTAAAAGTAGAACTTTATTCTTATAGCTAATAAACCTATTTATTAAAATTATCATTTTTAAAATCATTATATTAATATGAATAAAATTATATAATATTTCAGAAAATAATTTCTCTCCAATAAATCTTATATTAATATTAATTTAATACACCCTAACTTTAATAATAATAAATTATATCTTTATACCAAAAAAATCTTTATACTTAATAATAATTTTTATCACAATCATTAGAAGAATACTAATTATATTTATATACTTTGTTAGATTAATAAATAACTTATTTTATAAAAAAAATAAGATAAATAATTACTTTATCTTCATAAATTATATATTCTTATTACTTTTTATCATAAATTTATACTTAAACAAAAATAAAATAATAATTAATTCAATTAATGAAAATATTAATATTTATAAAATCTTTGAATATCCTTATATTTTAATCACTTTTTATTTAGTAAATTTATTATTATTAATTTTAATTTTAACAATAAAAATTTCCACAATTAACAAAACAAATTTATCATTACGAAAAATCAAAAATTAATATTTATGAAAAAAAAAATTTTTCATAAGTTAATTAATCTTAATCCATTAACAAAAATACTTAATATATCATTAATTAACTTACCAACACCCATAAGTATTAATTATTTATGAAATCTAGGATCAATTTTAGGTTTATTCCTAATAATTCAAATCATTTCAGGATTATTCTTATCTTTTCATTACTGCCCTAACATTAATCTAGCATTTGATAGAACTATCCATATTATAAAAAATATTAATCTTGGGTGATTTATACGATTAACTCACATAAATGGAGCCTCATTCTTTTTTATATCAATATTTATTCATATCGCTCGAGGAATTTATTATTTTTCATGTACACTTACAAAAGTATGATTAATTGGAATTATTATTCTATTATTATCTATAGCAACAGCATTCTTAGGATATGTATTACCTTGAGGACAAATATCTTTTTGAGGAGCAACCGTAATTACTAATTTATTATCAGCTATCCCATATTTAGGACAAATAATAGTTCAATGAATTTGAGGAGGATTTTCAATTAATAATGCTACTCTAAATCGATTCTATTCATTTCATTTTATTTTACCAATAATTATTTTATTAATAGTAATTCTACATTTATTTTTCTTACATTTAAGATTTTCTCATAATTCAATAGGCTTAAGAAGAAAACTTTACATATTATCTTTTAATCCTTATTTTATTATTAAATATTTATTTGGTTATATAATTATTTTAATACTTTTTTTTCAATTACAATCAAATTTCCTTGTATACTAAGTGATCCTGATAATTTTATTTTTGCAAATCCTATAGTTACTCCTGAACATATTAAACCTGAATGATATTTCTTATTTGCATACGCTATTCTTCGATCTATCCCAAATAAATTAGGCGGTGTAATTCTTCTATTATTATCAATTTTAATTTTAATTACATTAACAATATTAAATAAAACTAATATAAATTCATGTAAATATTATTATTTAAATAAAATAAATTTTTGATTATTTATTATATCATTTATTATATTAACATGACTAGGAAAACAATTAATTGAATATCCATATATTCAATTAACACAATTATTTTCAATTATCTATTTTTCCTACTTCTTTATTTCTCCAATTTTAAATTATTTTTGAGATAAACTTATTTATTATAACTAAGTTAACGAGCTTGAAATAAGCATATATTTTGAAAATATAATATAGATTTATTAAATCTATTAACTTTAAAAAATAATTATTAATAAAAATTCCTTAAATATAAAATTTAATAAAATATAATATAAAGAAATTAATAAAAATTTTTTTCAACATAAATCTATTAATTGATCATAACTAATTCGAGGACAAATTGAACGTATCAAAATAATAAAAAAAAATGAATATTAACAAATAAAACAAAATTTCAACTTATTAAATATAAACCAAAAAAAATTTATACTATAATAACTCTAACAAAAACAATTCTTAAATACTCAGATATAAAAATTAATGTAAATATACTTCTAAAATATTCAATATTAAAACCTGAAACTAACTCAGATTCACCTTCAATTAAATCAAAAGGTGAACGATTTAATTCAACTAATATACTAATTAAAAATATTAAATAAATAGGAAATATATATATAAATATATACATATAAAATTGATACTTTAAAAAATTATATAATGAAAAATCTTCAATTAATAAAATTAAAGAAAACAAAATTAAAAATAAACTAACTTCATAAGAAACTGATTGAGCAATAGATCGAATAGAACCTAATATTGAATAATTTGAATTAGAAATTCAACCTCTTAACATTACAGGATAAACAATTAAACCAATAATTATTAACATAAATAAAATTCCATAATCAATAAAAATTATATAACAATTTATTGGATAAATAAATCAAATTAATATAGAAAACAAAAATATTAAAATTGGTATAAACTTATAAATTAAAAACTTTCTTTTTATAACGAAAAACAACTCTTTACACAATAATTTAATTGCATCTCTAAAAGGTTGAAAAAACCCTAAAAATCCAACTTTATTCGGACCTACCCGAAATTGAACTAAACGTAACAATTTACGTTCAAAGAATGTCAAAAAAGCTATTCTAACTAAATTGAAAATTAATAAAATAATAAATATAAAAAGATCTAAAATAATTATCTTAAATTCAAATAAAATTATTATCTATTATAATACTTATTCTTATAATATTCATAAATTCTAAATTTATAACACTTTTCTGTCAAGATAATTATTAATAAATTTAAATTATACTAAAAATAATATTTATATAAATTTAGTCCTTTCGTACAAAAATTTAAAATTAATTTAAAGATAGAAACTGATCTGGCTTACACCGATCTGAACTCAAATCATGTAAAATTTAAAAAGTCGAACAGACTTAATATTTAAATATCTTCATTTAAATTTAATTTTAATTCAACATCGAGGTCATAAACATTTTTATAAATATGATCTTTCCAAAAATATTATGCTGTTATCCCTAAGGTAATTTTTTCTAATAATTCTTATAAACAATCTCAAAAATTTTACAATAATTACTGATAAAAATATTTTAAAGTTTATTAAATTTAAATATCCTCCCAATTTAATAATAAATCAATTAATTAAAAATTAAATTTTAAAAATATTTAATAAACTATATTATAAAATTCTATAGGGTCTTCTCGTCCCTTAAAAAAAATTAAGCATTTTTACTTAAAATTTAAATTCATAATTTATACTTGAAACAGTTTATATTTCATTAACTCATTCATACAAGACCTTAATTAAAAGCCAAATTATTATGCTACCTTTGCACAGTCATGAATACTGCAACTATTTAAAATCAAATTCATTGAGTAGAGCTTACCTTAAAATAAAATCAAAAAGAAATGTTTTTGTTAAACATTTGAATATAAATTTTGCCGAATTCTTTAAGTATAAATAAATATAATATTTATTTTATTTTTAAATAAATTTAATTACTAATTTAATCATTATAAATAATTTCAATTAATTTTAAAATATTATTTTATAAAAAATACATTAATAAAATTAAATTAATAATAAATAAAAATAAATTATAAAATTTTTTATATTAATAACAAATTTTATGTTTATAAATTTATAAACTTTAATTTTAAAATTATAAAATAAATTTATAGATTATCCCATAAATTTTTTATATTTAATAAATTTTAAATTATATATATACATATATATATATATATATACATATATATATATATATATATAATAAATTTTAATTAAATATAATTTATATATATATATAATAAAAATAATAAAAATTAATTTAAATATATGAATTAAATTCAATTCTAAAATAACTAGATATCTAAAATTTGAAAAAAATTTCATTTCGAGATTCATATATTTATACATATAAATTAAATAACCCTGATACAAGAGGTACAAAAATAAATTTTATTTTTATAAAATTAAAACATTTCTTTCACAATACTATTAAATAAAAAATAAATTTATTCAAAAATTTTACTAAAACAATATAAAATTAAATTACTTAAAAAAAAAAAATAAATATAACAAATATTATATATATATAAATTCTATTTAATAAAATTTTAAATTATAAAAATTAATCTTTTTATTGTAAATAAAAAATTTTTATTAAACTAAAATTAAATAAGTACATTTTCCAATACACTCACTTTGATACGACTTATTTCAATTTTAATGAAATTGACGGGCGATTTGAACATTAAATAAAATAAATTCAAACAATAGAATTTTATTTATTTTACTTTTAAATCCAATTTTATAAAAATATTAAAATTTTAAATTCAAAAATTTAATTTAATGTAACTCATATAAATCTAAAAAAAAAATACATTTTGATCTGAATTCTTATATTTAAAAAAAATATTTTTAAATTATAAAACTTAAATTTATAATCTCTACTAAACGACAATACATAATCAATATCTTCAGTTTGTCTTAACGTGGATTATCCAATTAATCTACAAGTTCCTCTAATTTAAAGATATTTATCCGCCAAATTTTTTAATTTTAATGATTAACATGTAATTATTAAATTATAATTTTCATATTCAATAATAGGCTATCTAATCCTAGTTTACTTTAAATATTTAATAAAAATAATATCTATAAAAATTAAATTAATTAAATTTGTATATTTCACCAATAAAAATTTAATAAAAACTAATTATCTAAACAAATTATTTAAAATAAAATTAAATCAATTTATAAATAAAGTTTAACCGCAGATGCTGGCACTTATTTATCCTTTATTTAAATTAAATTTCTCATTATAACATTAATTAATAAAAAAAATTAATTTCTAAAATAAAATTATTAAAACTATTAAAATTTTAATAAATAAAAATTTTATATAATAAATTAAATTAAATAACTAATTAAAATTTTAAAATCAATAACCTTTATTTTTCAATTAAAATTCATCTATAAAAAAATATCCACAACAAATTCTTTAAATTTAATTAAAATCTCCCTAACTCAAATTAAATCTATTAAATTTATTAGTGATTAAATTTTTTCACTGAAAATTAAAACTACCGACTAAAATTCTTTTACTTTCTATAAATGTTATTCGGTAAAATTTTTACCTTACTTATCTAAAATATCTATAAATAAATATTTAATAAAAAAATAAATAATTTTTACATAAACTTATATTAAATTAATCAATTTTATATTTAATTAAATTAAATTATTATATAATTAATAAATAATTATAAACTATATATATAAATATTTAATATATATATATATATAAATATTTAATATATATATATATATATACAATATTACTTATATATATATTAAATATGAATATTCAAATAAAGAAATAATTAATATATAATGTATATACATTTATATTTAATTAAATATTTAAATTAAAATTAATCTTTAATAAATAATTAAAATCTCCCTAAATATTTTACATTAATAAATATATAAATATTTAACATATATATACATACATATATTTATATATATATATATTAAATATTTATATATATATATACATATATATATATATATATATATATATATATATATATATATATATAGAATAAATATAATAAAATAGTTTAATATAGTTATAATAGCTTTATATAGTTTTATATAGTTTTATTAGTTTTATATAGTGTTTCATAGTTTTATATAGTTTTATATAGTTTTATTAGTTTTATATAGTTTTTTGTAGTTTTATTAGTTTTATTATGTTTTATATAGTTTTATACAGTTTTATATAGTTTTATTAGTTTTATTATGTTTTATATAGTTTTATAAAGTTTTATTAGTTTTATATAGGTTTATTAGATTATTATTAGTACTCGAATAAACAAAATCCAGATCGCTTCTCGGACTTATGGCTACGATCAAAGTGTACTTGCATAACACACACCTAGATCGCTTCTCGGCCTTATGGCTAAGATCAAGGAGTACTCGCATAACACACATCCAGATCGCTTCTCGGCATTATGACTAAGATCAAAGTCTCCTCGCATAGCAGACAACCAGATCGACTCTCGGCCTAATGGCGAAGATCAAAGAGTACTCGCATAACACACATCCAGGTCGCTTCTCGGCCTTATGGATAAGATCAAAGTGTTTCAAAATGACGAAAATGCAGATCGCTTCTTTTCCTTATGGTTGAGATCAAAGTGTACTCGAATGACCCAAATCCAGATCTCTCCTCGGCATTATGGCTAAGGTGAAACGGTGCTCGAAAAACACAACTCCAGGTCGCTCATCGGCCTTATAGCTAAGATCAAAGTGTACTCGCCTAACACACATCCAGATTGCTTCTACGCCTTATGGCTACGATCAGGGTGTCCTCGCATAACACACATTCGGTTCGTTTCAAGACCTTATGGATTAGATCAAAGTGTAGTCGAATAACCCATATCCAGATCGCTTCTCGGCCTTATGGCTTAGATCAGGGTGTACACGAATAACCGAAATCCATATCGCTTTTCGGCCTTATGCCTAAGATCAAAGTGTACTCACATAACACATATCCAGATCGCTTCTCGGCCTTATGGCTAACATCAAAGTGTACTCGCATAACACATATCCAGACCGCTTCACGGCCATACGGCTAAGATCAAAGTATACCCGAATAACACAAGTCCTGATCAGTTCACGGTCTTATGGCTAAGATCAAAGTGTACTCTCAAAACACACATCCAGATCGCTTCTCGGCCTTATGGCTAAGTCCAAAGTGTACTCGCATAACACACATCCAGATCGATTTTCGGCCATGTGGCTAAGATGAAACTGTACTCGAATAACCCAAATCCAGATGACTTCTCGGCCCTATGGATAAGATCAAAGAGTACTCTCACAACACACATTCAGAATGCTTCTCGGCCTTATGGCTAATATCAAATTGTACTCGCTTAACACACATACAGATCGCTTATAGTCTCGTGGATAAGATCAAAGTTTAGTCGAATAACCCAAATCCAGATCGCACCTCGTGCTTATGGCTAAGATCAAAGTGTACTCGCATAACACACATCCAGATCTTTTCTCGGCCTTACGGCTAAGACCAAAGTGTACTCGTATAACACACATCCAGATCGCATCTCGTCTTTATGGCTAAGATCAAATGTACTGTCATAACATACAACCAGATCGCTTCTCGGGCTTATGGTTAAGATCAAAGTGTACTCGCATAACACACATCCAGATCGCTTCTCGTCTTTATGGCTAAGATCAGAGTGTCCTTGCATAACACACTTCCAGGTCGCTTGTCGGCCTTACGGCTAAGATCAAAGTGTACACGAATAATACACATTAAGATCGCTTGCCGGCCCCATGGCTAAGATCGAAGTTTACTCGAATAACACAAATCCAGATCGCTTCTCGGCCTTATGGCCAAGATCAAAGTGTACTCGAATAACACACATCCAGATCGCTTCTCCGCCTTATGGCTAAGATCAAAGTGTACCCGAATAAACCAAATCCAAATCGGTTTTCGGCCTTATGGCTAAGATCAAAGTGGACTCGAATAAACCAATTTCAGATCGCTTCTCGGCCTTATGGATAACATCAAAGTGTACTCGCATAACACACGTCTAGATCGCTCGTCGGCCTTATAGCTAAGCTCAAAGTGCACTCGAGTAACCCAAATCCAGATCGCACCTCGGCCTTATGGCTAAGATCAAAGTGTACCCGCATAATAAACATCCAGATCTTTTCTCGGCCTTATGGCTAAGACCAAAGTGTACTCGTATAACAAACATCAAGATCGCTTCTCGGCCTTATAGCTAAGATCAAAGTGTACTCGAATAAACCAATTTCAGATCGCTTCTCGGCCTTATGGATAAGATCAATGTGTACTCGCATAACACACATCTAGATCGCTCGTCGGCCTTATGGCTAAGCTCAAAGTGCACTCGAGTAACCCAAATCCAGATCGCTTCTCGGCCGTATGGCTAAGATCAAAGTGTACTCGCATAACACACGTACAGTTCGCTTCTCGTGCTTATGGCTAGGAGCAAAGTGTACTCGCATAACACACATCCAGATCGCTTCTCCGCCTTATGGCTAAGATCAAAGTGTACTCCCATAACACACATCCAGATCGCTTCTCGGCCTTATGGCCAAGATCAGAGTGTACTCGCACGACCCAAATCCAGGTGGCTTCTCGGCCTTATGGCTAAGATCAATGTGTACTCGAATAACACAATTTCAGATCGCTTCTCGGCCTTATGGATAACACCAAAGTGTACTCGCTTAACACACGTCTAGATCGCTCGTCGGCCTTATGGCTAAGCTCAAAGTGCACTCGAGTAACCCAAATCCAGATCGCTTCTCGGCTTTATGGCTAAGATCAAAATGCCCTCGCATAACACACGTCCAGTTCGCTTCTCGGACATATGGCTAAGATCAAAGAGTACTCGCCTAAACCAAATTCAGATCGCTTCTCGGCCTTATGGCTAATACCAAAGTGTACTCGCATAACACACATCCTGTTCGCTTCTCGGCTTTATGGCTAAATTCAAAGTGATCTCGAATAACACACATCCAGATCGCTTCACGGCATTATGGCTAAGATCAAAGTGTTCTCGAATAACACACATCCAGATCGCTTCACTGCATTATGGCTAAGATCAAAGTGTACTCGAATAATACACATCCAGATTGCTACTCGTTGTTATGGCCAAGATCAAAGTGTACTCGCATAACACACATCCAGATCGCTTCTCGGCATAATGGCTAAGATCAAAGTGTACTCGAATAACCCAAATCCAGTTCGCTTCTCGGCCTTATGGCTCAGATCAAAGTGTACTCGCGTATAACACAACCAGATCGCTTCCTGGCCATATGGCTAAGATCATAGTGTACCCGCATAACACACATCCAGGTCGCTTATCGGCCTTATGACTAAGATCAAAGTGGACTCGAATAACCTTAATCTAGACCGCTTCTGGGCCTTATGCCTATGATCGAAGTGTACACGCATAACCCAAATTCATATCGCTTCTCGGCCTTATGCCTAAGATCAAAGTTTACGTGAATAATACACATCCAGATTGCTTCTCGGCCTTATGGCTAACATCAAACTGTACTCTCATAACACACATCCAGATTTCTTCTCGGCCTTATGTCTAAGATCAAAGTGTACTCGCATAACACACATTCAGATCGCCTCTAGGCCTTATGGCTATGATCATAGTGTACTCTCATAACAAGCATCCAGATCGCTTCCCGGCCTTATGGCTAAGATGAATGTGTACTCCCGTAACACACATCCAGATCGCCTCTAGGCCTTATGGCTATGAACAAAGTGTACTCGTCTAACACACATCCAGATCGCTTCTCGGCCCTATGGCTAAGATCAAAGTGTAATCGAATAACCCAAATCCGGAACGCTTCTCGGCCTTATTACTAAGATCAGAGTGTACTCGCATAACCCAAATGCAGATATCCTGTCGGGCTTATGGCAAAGCATAACCATAAGGCCGAGAAGCGAGCTGGATTTGGCTTATGCTAGTACGCGTTCACATTAGCCGTAAGGCCCGGGAGGCGATCTGGATCTGTTTTATGCGAGCACACGTTGATATTAACCATAATGCCGAGAAGCGATCTGGTACTGTGTTATGCGAGTTTTATATAATTTTATACAGTTTTATACACTTTTATAAAGTATATTATAGTTCAATATAATTTTATACAGTTTTATGTAGTATTATACACGATTCTATAGCATTATGTAGTTTTAAGCGGTTATACATTGTTTTGTATTCTTTTTTATTGTATTTCACCTTTTACATTGTGTTATGCAGTTATACATATTGTTGCGCTGGGCGGGTCCTGGAGTGCTCGCCCGCGTCATGTTTATTTACAATGTTCTTATTTACACTAATATTTACAATTTCATACAAATATTACAGAATGTAGTCTACAGCTCAACACGTCTATTCTCGTCAAAGACTACTCGTTTGTCTTCGTTTACTCTGACCAACTCCTTAGCGACCAGTTTATTTCAACCCCCTTCAGATCCTAAGGGTTGGATCAGCCGTGCATGCTGGAGAGATGAGTTCGATACATCGCAACCTCGTTAATTCGATGTATCGCAACAATATTATTATGAAATTTTCTGTAGTTTTCTATGGTTTCTTATAGTTTTATACAGTTTTATACAAGTTTATATGGTTATATCAGTTTTATATAGTTTTATATAGTTCTGTTAATTTTATATAATTTTATACAATATTGTATTATTTTATACAGTTTTAATTAGTTTTATATATTTCTATTAGTTTTATATAGTTTCAAATAGTTTTACATAGTTTTATGTAGTTTTATATAAATTATTATAGTTTTATATAATTTTATATAGTTTTATACAGTTTTATTAGTTTCATATAGTTTTATATAGTTCAATGAGTTTTATATAGTATTATATAGTATTATATAGTTTTATATAGTCTTATATAGCTTTAAATAGTTTTATATAGATTTATATAGTCTTATATAGTATTATATAGTTTTATATAGTTTTATATAGTTTTATATAGTTTTATATAGTTTTATATAGTTTTATATAGTTTTATATAGTTTTGTATAGTTTCATATAGTTTTATTATTTTTACATAGTTTTATATAGTTCTATATAGTTTTATGTAGTTTTATATAGTTTTATATAGTTTTATATAGTTTTATATAGTCTTATATAGTTTAACATAGTTTTATATAGTTTCATATAGTTTTATAAAGTTCTATATAGTTTTATATAGTTTTACATAGTTTTATATAGTTTTATATAGTTTTATATAGTATTATATAGTTTTATATAGTTTTATATAGTTTTATATAGTTTTGTATAGTTTCATATAGTTTTTTAAGTTTTACATGTTTTTATATAGTTTTATATAGTTTTATATAGTTTTATATAGATTTATATAGATATATATAGTTTTATATATAATTATATAGTTTTATATAGTCTTATATAGTTTTACATAGTTTTATATAGTTTTATATATTATTATATAGTTTTATATAGTCTTATATAGTTTTACATAGTTTTATATAGTTCTATATATTTTTATATAGCTTTATATAGTTTCATATAGTTTTTTTAGTTTCACATGGTTTTATATAGTTCTAAATAGTTTTATATAGTTTTATATAGTTTTATATAGTTTCATATAGTTTTATAAAGTTTTATACAGTTATATATAGTTTTATATATATTTAGATAGTTTTATGTAGATTTATATAGATTTGTATAGTTTTATATATTATTATATTGTTTTATATAGTCTTATATAGTTTTACGTAGTTTAATATAGTTCTATATATTTTTATATAGTCTTATATAGTTTCATATAGTTTTATAAAGTTTTGTATAGCTTCATATAGTTTTTTTAGTTTTACATGGTTTTATATAGTTCTAAATAGTTTTATATAGTTTTATATAGTTTTATATAGTTTTATACAGTTTTGTATAGTTTCATATAGTTTTATTAGTTTTACATAGCTTTAAATAGTTCTATATAGTTTTATATAGGTTTATAAGGTTTTATGTAGTCTTATATAGTTTTACATTGATTTATATAGTTTTATATAGTTTTATATAGTTTTATATAGTTTTATATAGTTTTATATAGTTTTATATAGTTTTATATAGTTTTATAACGTTTAGTATAGTTTCATTTAGATTTTTTAGTTTTACATGGTTTTATATAGTTCTAAATAGTTTCATATAGTTTTATATAGTTTTATATAGTTTCATATAGTTTAATTTAGTTTTATATAGTTTCCCTTAGTTTTATGTAGATTGATATTGTTTTATGTAGGTTTATATAGTTTTATATATTTTGATATTGTTTTATGTAGTTTTATATAGTTTAATTTAGTTTTAATAGATTTATATACTTTTAAATAATTTTATATAGTTTTATACAGTTTTACATAGTTTTATGTAGTTTTATATAGTTTTGTTAGTTTTATATAGTTTTATATAGTTTTGTATAGTTTCATATAGTTTTTTAACTTTTACATGTTTTTATATAGTTTTATATAGTTTTATATAGTTTCATATAGTTTTATAAAGTTTTATATAGTTTTATATAGTTTTATATAGATTTATATAGATTTATATAGATTTATATAGTTTTATATAGTCTTATATAGTTTTACATCGTTTTATATAGTTCTATATATTTTTATATAGTTTTATATAGTTTCATATAGTTTTATAACGTTTAGTATAGTTTCATTTAGATTTTTTAGTTTTACATGGTTTTATATAGTTCTAAATACTTTTATACTGTTTTATATAGTTTTATATAGTTTCATATAGTTTTATAAAGTTTTATATAGCTTTATATAGTTTTATATATATTTAGATAGTTTTATTTAGATTTATATAGTTTTATATAGTATTACATAGTTTTATATAGTTTTAAATAGTTTTATATAGTTTTGTATAGTTTCATATAGTTTTATTAGTTTTACATAGTTTTATATAGTTTTATATAGTGTTATATAATTTTATATAGTATTATATAGTTTTATATAGTTTTATATTCTTTTATATAGTTATGTATAGTTTTATATAGATTTATAAGTTTTATATAGTCTTATATAGTTTTACATAGTTTTATATAGTTTTATATAGTTTTATATAGTTTTATATAGTTTTATATAGTTTTATATAGTTTTATATAGTTTTATATAATTTTATATAGTTTCATATAATTTTATATAGTTTTATACAGTTTTCTTAGTTTTATATAGTTTTATATAGTTTTATAAAAGTTTTGTATAGTTTCATATAGTTTTTTTAGTTTTAGATAGTTTTATATAGTTCTATATATTTTTATATAGTTTTATATAGTTTTATATAGTTTTATAAAGTATTGTATAGTTTTATATAGTTTTATATAGTTCTATATAGTTTTATATAGTTTTATATAGTTTTATATAGGTTTACACACTTTTATATAGTTTTATTAGTTTTATATAGTTTTATATAGTTTTATTAGTTTGATATAGTTTTATATATTTTTAAATAGTTTTATATAGTTTTATACAGTTTTATATAGTTTTATACAGTTTTACACAGTTTTATATAGTTCTGTATAGTTTTATATAGTTTTATAAAGTTTATATACTTTTTATACCGTTTTATTAATTTTATATAGTTTTACACAGTTTTATATATTTTTATATAGTTTTGTATCGTTTTATTAGTTTTATATAGTTTTATATAGTTTTCATATAGTTTTATTAGTTTAGTATACTTTTATTTTGTGTTATATAGTTTTATATAGTTTTATATACTTTTATATAGTTTTATATGGTTTTATATAGTTTTATATAGTTTTACATAGTTTTATATAATTTTATATACTTTTATACAGTTTTATATAGTTTTATATAGTTTTATATAGATTCATACAGTTTTATATAGTTTTATATAGTTTTATATAGTTTTATATAGTTTTATATACTTTTATATACTTTTATACAGTTTTATATAATTTTATATAGATTCATATAGTTTTATATAGTTTTATATGGTTTAATACAGTTTTATATATTTTTACACAGTTTTATATAGTTTTATTCTTTTGATATAGCCTTATACAGTTTTATATAGATTTATATAGATTAATATAGTTTTATTTGTCTTGTATAATTTTATATAGTTTTATTAGTTTGATATAGCCTTATACAGTTTTATATAGTTTTATATAGATTCGTATAGTTTTATTAGTTTTATATAGTTTTATATAGTTTTATATAGTATTATATAGTTTTATATAGTTTACTATAGTTTTAT
Organism: Nomia melanderi; assembly: GCF_051020985.1. Taxonomy (NCBI): domain Eukaryota; kingdom Metazoa; phylum Arthropoda; class Insecta; order Hymenoptera; family Halictidae; genus Nomia; species Nomia melanderi. Next base: position 771 of record NW_027475388.1, on the reverse strand, counting down.
TAGTTTTATATAGTTTTATATAGTTCTATATAGTTCTATATAGTTTTATGTATTTTTATACAGTTTTATATATAGTTTTATATAGTTTTAGATGCTTTTCATATAGTTTTATATAGTTTCATATAGTTTTATATAGTTTTATATAGTTTTATATAGTTTTATATAGTTTTATATAGCTTTATATAGTTTTATATAGTTTTATATAGTTTTATATAGTTTTATATACTTCTATACAGTTTTATATACTTTTATACAGTTTTATATACTTTTATATAGTTTTATTTGTTTTGTATAGTTTTATATACTTTTATATAGTTTTATATAGTTCTATATAGTTTTATATAGTTTTATATAGTTTTATATAGTTTTATATAGTTTTATATAGTTTTATATAGTTTTATATAGTTTTACACAGTTTTATATAGTTTTATATAGTTTCATATAGTTTTATATAGTTTTATATAGTTTTATATAGTTTTATATAGTTTTTATATAGTTTTATATAGTTTTATATAGTTTTTATACAGTTTTACACAGTTTTATATAGTTTTATATTGTATTATATAGTTTTATATAATTTTATATAGTTTTATGTAGTGTTATTAGTTTTATATACTTTTATACAGTTTTATATAGTTTTATATAGATTAATATAGTTTTATTTGTTTTGTATAGCTTTATATAGTTTTATTAGTTTGATATAGCCTTATACAGTTTTATATAGTATTATATAGATTCGTATAGTTTTATTAGTTTTATATAGTTTTATAT
>NW_027475387.1:52500-58988 GCF_051020985.1 Nomia melanderi | reverse complement strand
ATGAGAGAAGAAATAGTATATGCCGGTGGTTCGCGTGTGTAGGCTCTATACGAAATTGCGATTCAAGAGAGTAGGAAAAGACGCGATGAACCACGATTTCCGTGCGTCTTACGTCTCTCGACGATGGGACGATCCACGCGAAGAGTTGTTACGTGCTCGCGCGAGGTGCGATAGCGTCGATTCGCTTTTCTGTACGGGGAGAAATAGAACGATGAGCTGACTTATCGGGTCTTCGTTGGAATTACCGTCGCTGGCATTGTAAACTCCAGATGACCTTGTGATTCCTTCGTCGGGCACTGGTAAAGGGTGGCGATGATTCGTTCTATAATAGAAATACCCGTCGTAGCGTTTCGGCCTAGTCACCCGCCACGAAACACTCTCTCGTCGTGGAATCCCCGCGTCGGAGAGTAAAACGCCGAAGGCTTACTTATGAAACTTACGTCTCTCGACGATGGACGATCCACGCGAAGAGTTGTTACGTGCACGCGTATGGTGCGATTGCGTCGATTCGCTTTTCTGTACGGGGAGCAATAGAACGTTGAGTTGACTTATCGGGTCTTCGTTGGAATTACCGTCGCTGGCATTGTAAACTCCAGATGACCTTGTGATTCCTTCGTCGGGCACTGGTAAAGGGTGGCGATGATGCGTTCTATAATAGAAATACCCGTCGTAGCGTTTCTTCCGAGTCAACCCGCTCACGAAACACTCTCTCGTCGTGGAATCCCCGCGTCGGAGAGTAAAACGCGAATTCATAGTATGGAAACTTACGTCTCTCGACGATGGGACGATCCACGCGAAGAGTTGTTACGTGCACGCGTATGGTGCGATTGCGTCGATTCGCTTTTCTGTACGGGGAGTAATAGAACGTTGAGTTGACTTATCGGGTCTTCGTTGGAATTACCGTCGCTGGCATTGTAAACTCCAGATGACCTTGTGATTCCTTCGTCGGGCACTGGTAAAGGGTGGCGATGATGCGTTCTATAATAGAAATACCCGTCGTAGCGTTTCTTCCGAGTCAACCCGCTCACGAAACTCTCTCTCGTCGTGGAATCCCCGCGTCGGAGAGTAAAACGCGAATTCATACTATGAAAACTTACGTCTCTCGACGATGGGACGATCCACGCGAAGAGTTGTTTACGTGCACGCGTATGGTGCGATTGCGTCGATTCGCTTTTCTGTACGGGGAGAAATAGAACGTTGAGTTGACTTATCGGTCTTCGTTGGAATTACCGTCGCTGGCATTGTAAACTCCAGATGACCTTGTGATTCCTTCGTCGGGCACTGGTAAAGGGTGGCGATGATGCGTTCTATAATAGAAATACCCGTCGTAGCGTTTCTTCGGAGTCAACCCGCTCACGAAACTCTCTCTCGTCGTGGAATCCCCGCGTCGGAGAGTAAAACGCGAATTCATACTATGAAAACTTACGTCTCTCGACGATGGGACGATCCACGCGAAGAGTTGTTTACGTGTACGCGTATGGTGCGATTGCGTCGATTCGCTTTTCTGTACGGGGAGAAATAGAACGTTGAGTTGACTTATCGGGTCTTCGTTGGAATTACCGTCGCTGGCATTGTAAACTCCAGATGACCTTGTGATTCCTTCGTCGGGCACTGGTAAAGGGTGGCGATGATGCGTTCTATAATAGAAATACCCGTCGTAGCGTTTCTTCCGAGTCAACCCGCTCACGAAACTCTCTCTCTCGTCGTGGAATCCCCGCGTCGGAGAGTAAAACGCCGAAGGCTTACTATGAACTTACGTCTCTCGACGATGGGACGATCCACGCGAAGAGTTGTTACGTGCACGCGTATGGTGCGATTGCGTCGATTCGCTTTTCTGTACGGGGAGTAATAGAACGTTGAGTTGACTTATCGGGTCTTCGTTGGAATTACCGTCGCTGGCATTGTAAACTCCAGATGACCTTGTGATTCCTTCGTCGGGCACTGGTAAAGGGTGGCGATGATGCGTTCTATAATAGAAATACCCGTCGTAGCGTTTCTTCCGAGTCAACCCGCTCACGAAACTCTCTCTCGTCGTGGAATCCCCGCGTCGGAGAGTAAAACGCGAATTCATACTATGAAAACTTACGTCTCTCGACGATGGGACGATCCACGCGAAGAGTTGTTTACGTGCACGCGTATGGTGCGATTGCGTCGATTCGCTTTTCTGTACGGGGAGAAATAGAACGTTGAGTTGACTTATCGGGTCTTCGTTGGAATTACCGTCGCTGGCATTGTAAACTCCAGATGACCTTGTGATTCCTTCGTCGGGCACTGGTAAAGGGTGGCGATGATGCGTTCTATAATAGAAATACCCGTCGTAGCGTTTCTTCCGAGTCAACCCGCTCACGAAACTCTCTCTCGTCGTGGAATCCCCGCGTCGGAGAGTAAAACGCGAATTCATACTATGAAAACTTACGTCTCTCGACGATGGGACGATCCACGCGAAGAGTTGTTTACGTGCACGCGTATGGTGCGATTGCGTCGATTCGCTTTTCTGTACGGGGAGAAATAGAACGTTGAGTTGACTTATCGGGTCTTCGTTGGAATTACCGTCGCTGGCATTGTAAACTCCAGATGACCTTGTGATTCCTTCGTCGGGCACTGGTAAAGGGTGGCGATGATGCGTTCTATAATAGAAATACCCGTCGTAGCGTTTCTTCCGAGTCAACCCGCTCACGAAACTCTCTCTCGTCGTGGAATCCCCGCGTCGGAGGGTAAAACGCGATATATAATAGTATATGCCAGTGGTTCGCGCGCGTCGTCTCTGAGATACGCGGTCGACAGAGTTCCGAAAACACGTGATGTGCCACGATTTCCGTGCGTCTTACATCTTTCGACGATGGGACGATCCACGCGAAGAGAACGTTCGTGCTTGCGTGAGGTGCAACAGCGTCGATTCGCTTTTCTGTACGGGGAGAAATAGAACGTTGAGTTGACTTATCGGGTCTTCGTTGGAATTACCGTCGCTGGCATTGTAAACTCCAGATGACCTTGTGATTCCTTCGTCGGGCACTGGTAAAGGGTGGCGATGATTCGTTCTATAATAGTAATACCCGTCGTAGCGTTTCGACCGATGTCACCCGCCACGAATGTCTCTCTCGACGTGGAAACCCCGCGCCGAAGAGTAAACGCGAAGGCTTACCATACGAAAGAAAACGGTATTATACGCCTGTGGTATGTGCGTCTCGGCTCTGTGATACGCGATCGGCAGAGTTACAAAAAAACGTTGATGGGCCACGATTTCCGTGCGTCTTACATCTTTCGACGATGGGACGATCCACGCGAAGAGTAGTTACGTGCTCGCGCGAGGTGCGATAGCGTCGATTCGCTTTCTGTACGGGGAGAAATAGAACGATGAGTTGACTTATCGGGTCTTCGTTGGAATTACCGTCGCTGGCATTGTAAACTCCAGATGACCTTGTGATTCCTTCGTCGGGCACTGGTAAAGGGTGGCGATGATTCGTTCTATAATAGAAATACCCGTCGTAGCGATTCGGCCGAGACACCCGCCACGAAACTCTCTCTCGTCGTGGAATCCCCATGTCGGAGAGTAAAACGCGAAGGCTAACTATATAAGAAACATATAGTATTATTTATGCCTGTGGTTCTCCGTTTGTCCTACTCTCAGATACGCGACTCGGAGAGTTACGAATAATCGTGATGGACCACGATTTCTGTACGTCTTACATCTTTCGACGATGGACGATCCACGCGAAGAGATCATTCCTGCTTGCGTGAGGTGCGATAGCGCCGATTCGCTTTTCTGTACGGGGAGAAATAGAACGATGAGTTGACTTATCGGGTCTTCGTTGGAATTACCGTCGCTGGCATTGTAAACTCCAGATGACCTTGTGATTCCTTCGTCGGGCACTGGTAAAGGGTGGCGATGATTCGTTCTATAATAGAAATACCCGTCGTAGCGATTCGGCCGTGTCACCCGCCACGAAAATCTCTCTCGTCGTGGAATCCCCGCGTCGTAGAGTAAACGCGAAGGCTTGCTATAGAAGACTATAGTTTATACGCCTGTGGTTCACCGGTTGCCTGCTCTCCGGGGTACGCGATCGCGCAGGAGTTACGGAAGAACTTGATGGGCCACGATCTCCAAGCGGCTATATCTTTCGACGATGGGACGATTCACGCGAAGAGAACGTTCGTGCATGCGTGAGGTGCGATAGCGTTGATTCGCTTGTCTGTACGGGGAGAAATAGAACGATGAGTTGACTTATCGGGTCTTCGTTGGAATTACCGTCGCTGGCATTGTAAACTCCAGATGACCTTGTGATTCCTTCGTCGGGCACTGGTAAAGGGTGGCGATGATTCGTTCTATAATAGAAATACCCGTCGTAGCGTTTCGACCGATGTCACCCGCCACGAAATTCTCTCTCGTCGTGGAATCCCCGCGTCGGAGAGTAACCGCCGAAGGCTTGCTATAGAAGACTATAGTTTATACGCCTGTGGTTCACCGGTTGCCGGCTCTCCGGGGCACGCGATCGCGCGAAGGTTACGGAGGGACGTGAAGCGCCCGAGCAATGAAACGTCCGCAGGAGGAAACGAGCAACCGCCGAACATTGTTTCGCGACGTTTCCATAATGTATTGTCGTTTCGCTCGCATCCCGCTTCTTTCCCCTAGTTTCCTCGACGCGTAGTTTCGCAGCCTTAGTGGACGAATCATTCTCGATTCGAGGAAAGATATGCAGTGGGGCGTGCAATGAGCCCGCCAGAGACCACGATCTCCAATGCGTCTTTACATCTTTCGACGATGGGATGATCCACGCGAAGAGAACGTTCGTGCTTGCGCGAGGTGCGTTAGCGTCGATTCGCTTTTCTGTACGGGGAGAAATAGAACGATGAGTTGACTTATCGGGTCTTCGTTGGAATTACCGTCGCTGGCATTGTAAACTCCAGATGACCTTGTGATTCCTTCGTCGGGCACTGGTAAAGGGTGGCGATGATTCGTTCTATAATAGAAATACCCGTCGTAGCGATTCGGCCGAGTCACCCGCCACGAAACTGTCTCTCTTTCGTCGTGGAAACCCCGCGTCGGAGAGTAAAACGCGCGAAGGCTGTGACTGTAACATATATATATACAGTATACAATGCCTGTGGTTTTTGCGCGTGTCGGCTCTTCGGTATACGCGATCGGCCAGAGTTACGGAGGGACGGTGAAGCGCACGAGAAATTGAAACGGCCGCACGATTGGAACCGAGCAACCGTCGAACATTGTTTCGCGACGTTTCCATAATGCGTTTTCGTTTCGCTCGCATACCGCTTCTTTTCCCCTAGTCTCTGAGACGCGTTTTCGAGCCGTTCTTCTACTATCGATTCTCGTAGAGAGAAGGGACCGGGTAGTCTGGAAGTGGAACCCGCATCTTGCGTGTACCGTACACGGAATTGAGAGGACCGGCCGTGAAGCTCGTTTTAAAGCCGTGCGTCTGACACCCAACTCTTGCGCGCCAATTTCGCGGCAAGAGATAATATGGGACGAATGACCGGCAAAGAGCCAGCTGTGAAGTCTGTTTTTTTAATCGAATCCGTGGACGTGTGTATGCCGTAGCGTCGCTCGTCGTGTTCGTTCATGGTCGTTCCGAGAGAAAGAACGAAAGCGGTAACGAAGGGACCGGCCGTGAAGCTCGTTTTAAAGCCGCGCGTCTGACACCCAACTCTTGCGCGCCAATTTCGCGGCAAGAGATAACATGGGACGAATGACCGGCAAAGAGCCAGCTGTGAAGTCTTTTTTCATTATTTGCTTTCAATCGATCGATCGGTACGATTCGTGCAACGTTTCGCGCGATGCGACGCGAAAACATGCGCGCAACAATAGATGCGTCTGATCGGAAGAACGCGAGGGTCGACTGCACGCGATGGATTCAGTATCGGGTAGGATACAAAATATATCCCCGTCGTTTCCACGCGTGCGAGTCTTCTGCGTCTTTCGCGGGTTTTTGAATGCACTATACGCCCGGAACGTCGAGAAATATATACATATTACTTGAACGTTTTTCGTCTCGAAAGGCTTCGGTGTCGTCTCCAAGGCGACGCCTGAATCTCCTTCGCGCGCTGGTCGGAGATTCAGGTATCAACTTTTATCTTCTCTTTGAAAGAAGAGAGATATTAGGTCGAACAAATGAGAATAAAATTATATATGTGAAATATAAAATTTATACGATTACCCTGAACGGTGGATCACTTGGCTCGTGGGTCGATGAAGAACGCAGCTAATTGCGCGTCAACGTGTGAACTGCAGGACACATGAACATCGACATTTCGAACGCACATTGCGGTCCACGGATACAATTCCTGGACCACGCCTGGCTGAGGGTCGTTTACGTACCATACACTGCTTGCGTAGCTCTGTCAAATCCCCGCCGTCGTTCACCTCTTCGGATCGAACGTTTTTTTACCGAAGGGCGCAAAGAACGTTTCTGAGTCGGGTTAAGAGAAGGATGCTACGTACGAGCGAACGATGGGTGTCTCGTCGGCGTTTGTCG
>NW_027475387.1:42500-45000 GCF_051020985.1 Nomia melanderi | reverse complement strand
TTTTCCATTTTCAGTGAAAAAAAAATTTTTGTCAATTTTCTCAACGTTAAAAACGTTAATAAACTGCGTTTTTATGAGTGGATTAAACATTGAAAAAATTTTGAAATATGTGATGAAAAAGTTTACTCTTGACCGTTCGGACTTAGAAAAATTTCGAGTACCTCGGATCGCCGGCTGGAATTACCGCACGGCCTGGACAGCTCGCATCGACCGATACATTTTTTCCATTTTCAGTGAAAAAAAAATTTTTGTCAATTTTCTCAACGTTAAAAACGTTAATAAACTGCGTTTTTATGCGTGGATTAAACATTAAAAAAATTTTGAAATATGTGATGAAAAAGTTTACTCTTGACCGTTCGGACTTAGAAAAATTTCGAGTACCTCGGATCGCCTGCTGGAATTACCGCACGGCCTGGACAGCCCGCATCGACCGATACATTTTTTCCATTTTCAGTGAAAAAAAAATTTTTGTCAATTTTCTCAACGTTAAAAACGTTAATAAACTGCGTTTTTATGCGTGGATTAAACATTAAAAAAATTTTGAAATATGTGATGAAAAAGTTTACTCTTGACCGTCGGGACTTAGAAAAATTTCGAGTACCCCGGATCGCCTGCTGGAATTACCGCACGGCCTGGATAGCCCGCATCGACCGATACATTTTTTCCATTTTCAGTGAAAAAAAAATTTTTGTCAATTTTCTCAACGTTAAAAACTGCGATAAACTGCGTTTTTATGCGTAGATTAAACATTGAAAAAATTTTGAAATATGCGATGAAAAAGTTTACTCTTGACCGTCGGGACTTAGAAAAATTTCGAGTACCCCGGATCGCCTGCTGGCATTACCGCACGGGCTGGACACCTCGCTCCGACGAATCGGTTTTTTCCATTTTTTTTGAAAAATAAATTTTTGTAATTTTTTTTAATGTCAAAAACGTTAATAAACGTCATGTTTACGCATGGATTAAACATTGAAATAATTTTAAAACACTTATTAAAAAAGTTGGTGTCGACCGTGGGACTTAGAAAAATTTCGGGAAGTCCGATTCGCCTGCTGGAATTACCGCACGGGCAGGACACCTCGCTCCGACGAATCGGTTTTTTCCATTTTTTTTGAAAAATAAATTTTTGTAATTTTTTTTAACGTTGAAAACGTTAATAAACATCATGTTTACGCATGGATTAAACATTGAAATAATTTTAAAACGCTTATTAAAAAAGTTGGTGTCGACCGTGGGACTTAGAAAAATTTCGGGAAGTCCGATTCGCCTGCTGGAATTACCGCACGGGCTGGACACCTCGCTCCGACGAATCGGTTTTTTCCATTTTTTTTGAAAAATAAATTTTTGTAATTTTTTTTAATGTCAAAAACGTTAATAAACGTCATGTTTACGCATGGATTAAACATTGAAATAATTTTAAAACACTTATTAAAAAAGTTGGTGTCGACCGTGGGACTTAGAAAAATTTCGGGAAGTCCGATTCGCCTGCTGGAATTACCGCACGGGCTGGACACCTCGCTCCGCCGAATCGGTATTTTCCATTTTTCTTGAAAAATAAATTTTTGTAATTTTTTTTAACGTTGAAAACGTTAATAAACATCATGTTTACGCATGGATTAAACATTGAAATAATTTTAAAACGCTTATTAAAAAAGTTGGTGTCGACCGTGGGACTTAGAAAAATTTCGGGAAGTCCGATTCGCCTGCTGGAATTACCGCACGGGCAGGACACCTCGCTCCGACGAATCGGTTTTTTCCATTTTTTCCGAAAAATAAATTTTTGTAATTTTTTTTAATGTTAAAAACGTTAATAAACTTCATGTTTACGCATGGATTAAACATTGAAATAATTTTAAAACACTTATTAAAAAAGTTGGTGTCGACCGTGGGACTTAGAAAAATTTCGGGAAGTCCGATTCGCCTGCTGGAATTACCGCACGGGCTGGACACCTCGCTCCGCCGAATCGGTTTTTTCCTTTTTTTCCGAAAAATAAATTTTTGTAATTTTTTTTAATGTTAAAAACGTTAATAAACTTCATGTTTACGCATGGATTAAACATTGAAATAATTTTAAAACGCTTATTAAAAAAGTTGGTGTCGACCGTGGGACTTAGAAAAATTTCGGGAAGTCCGATTCGCCTGCTGGAATTACCGCACGGGCAGGACACCTCGCTCCGACGAATCGGTTTTTTCCATTTTTTCCGAAAAATAAATTTTTGTAATTTTTTTTAATGTTAAAAACGTTAATAAACTTCATGTTTACGCATGGATTAAACATTGAAATAATTTTAAAACACTTATTAAAAAAGTTGGTGTCGACCGTGGGACTTAGAAAAATTTCGGGAAGTCCGATTCGCCTGCTGGAATTACCGCACGGGCTGGACACCTCGCTCCGCCGAATCGGTTTTTTCCTTTTTTTCCGAAAAATAAATTTTTGTAATTTTTTTTAATGTTAAAAACGTTAATAAACTTCATGTTTACGCATGGATTAAACATTGAA
>NW_027475387.1:30000-37500 GCF_051020985.1 Nomia melanderi | reverse complement strand
TAGAACGATGAGCTGACTTATCGGGTCTTCGTTGGAATTACCGTCGCTGGCATTGTAAACTCCAGATGACCTTGTGATTCCTTCGTCGGGCACTGGTAAAGGGTGGCGATGATTCGTTCTATAATAGAAATACCCGTCGTAGCGTTTCGGCCTAGTCACCCGCCCCGAAACACTCTCTCGTCGTGGAATCCCCGCGTCGGAGAGTAAAACGCCGAAGGCTTACTTATGAAACTTACGTCTCTCGACGATGGGACGATCCACGCGAAGAGTTGTTACGTGCACGCGTATGGTGCGATTGCGTCGATTCGCTTTTCTGTACGGGGAGCAATAGAACGTTGAGTTGACTTATCGGGTCTTCGTTGGAATTACCGTCGCTGGCATTGTAAACTCCAGATGACCTTGTGATTCCTTCGTCGGGCACTGGTAAAGGGTGGCGATGATGCGTTCTATAATAGAAATACCCGTCGTAGCGTTTCTTCCGAGTCAACCCGCTCACGAAACACTCTCTCGTCGTGGAATCCCCGCGTCGGAGAGTAAAACGCGAATTCATAGTATGGAAACTTACGTCTCTCGACGATGGGACGATCCACGCGAAGAGTTGTTACGTGCACGCGTATGGTGCGATTGCGTCGATTCGCTTTTCTGTACGGGGAGTAATAGAACGTTGAGTTGACTTATCGGGTCTTCGTTGGAATTACCGTCGCTGGCATTGTAAACTCCAGATGACCTTGTGATTCCTTCGTCGGGCACTGGTAAAGGGTGGCGATGATGCGTTCTATAATAGAAATACCCGTCGTAGCGTTTCTTCCGAGTCAACCCGCTCACGAAACTCTCTCTCGTCGTGGAATCCCCGCGTCGGAGAGTAAAACGCGAATTCATACTATGAAAACTTACGTCTCTCGACGATGGGACGATCCACGCGAAGAGTTGTTTACGTGCACGCGTATGGTGCGATTGCGTCGATTCGCTTTTCTGTACGGGGAGAAATAGAACGTTGAGTTGACTTATCGGGTCTTCGTTGGAATTACCGTCGCTGGCATTGTAAACTCCAGATGACCTTGTGATTCCTTCGTCGGGCACTGGTAAAGGGTGGCGATGATGCGTTCTATAATAGAAATACCCGTCGTAGCGTTTCTTCGGAGTCAACCCGCTCACGAAACTCTCTCTCGTCGTGGAATCCCCGCGTCGGAGAGTAAAACGCGAATTCATACTATGAAAACTTACGTCTCTCGACGATGGGACGATCCACGCGAAGAGTTGTTTACGTGTACGCGTATGGTGCGATTGCGTCGATTCGCTTTTCTGTACGGGGAGAAATAGAACGTTGAGTTGACTTATCGGGTCTTCGTTGGAATTACCGTCGCTGGCATTGTAAACTCCAGATGACCTTGTGATTCCTTCGTCGGGCACTGGTAAAGGGTGGCGATGATGCGTTCTATAATAGAAATACCCGTCGTAGCGTTTCTTCCGAGTCAACCCGCTCACGAAACTCTCTCTCTCGTCGTGGAATCCCCGCGTCGGAGAGTAAAACGCCGAAGGCTTACTATGAAACTTACGTCTCTCGACGATGGGACGATCCACGCGAAGAGTTGTTACGTGCACGCGTATGGTGCGATTGCGTCGATTCGCTTTTCTGTACGGGGAGTAATAGAACGTTGAGTTGACTTATCGGGTCTTCGTTGGAATTACCGTCGCTGGCATTGTAAACTCCAGATGACCTTGTGATTCCTTCGTCGGGCACTGGTAAAGGGTGGCGATGATGCGTTCTATAATAGAAATACCCGTCGTAGCGTTTCTTCCGAGTCAACCCGCTCACGAAACTCTCTCTCGTCGTGGAATCCCCGCGTCGGAGAGTAAAACGCGAATTCATACTATGAAAACTTACGTCTCTCGACGATGGGACGATCCACGCGAAGAGTTGTTTACGTGCACGCGTATGGTGCGATTGCGTCGATTCGCTTTTCTGTACGGGGAGAAATAGAACGTTGAGTTGACTTATCGGGTCTTCGTTGGAATTACCGTCGCTGGCATTGTAAACTCCAGATGACCTTGTGATTCCTTCGTCGGGCACTGGTAAAGGGTGGCGATGATGCGTTCTATAATAGAAATACCCGTCGTAGCGTTTCTTCCGAGTCAACCCGCTCACGAAACTCTCTCTCGTCGTGGAATCCCCGCGTCGGAGAGTAAAACGCGAATTCATACTATGAAAACTTACGTCTCTCGACGATGGGACGATCCACGCGAAGAGTTGTTTACGTGCACGCGTATGGTGCGATTGCGTCGATTCGCTTTTCTGTACGGGGAGAAATAGAACGTTGAGTTGACTTATCGGGTCTTCGTTGGAATTACCGTCGCTGGCATTGTAAACTCCAGATGACCTTGTGATTCCTTCGTCGGGCACTGGTAAAGGGTGGCGATGATGCGTTCTATAATAGAAATACCCGTCGTAGCGTTTCTTCCGAGTCAACCCGCTCACGAAACTCTCTCTCGTCGTGGAATCCCCGCGTCGGAGGGTAAAACGCGATATATAATAGTATATGCCAGTGGTTCGCGCGCGTCGTCTCTGAGATACGCGGTCGACAGAGTTCCGAAAACACGTGATGTGCCACGATTTCCGTGCGTCTTACATCTTTCGACGATGGGACGATCCACGCGAAGAGAACGTTCGTGCTTGCGTGAGGTGCAACAGCGTCGATTCGCTTTTCTGTACGGGGAGAAATAGAACGTTGAGTTGACTTATCGGGTCTTCGTTGGAATTACCGTCGCTGGCATTGTAAACTCCAGATGACCTTGTGATTCCTTCGTCGGGCACTGGTAAAGGGTGGCGATGATTCGTTCTATAATAGTAATACCCGTCGTAGCGTTTCGACCGATGTCACCCGCCACGAATGTCTCTCTCGACGTGGAAACCCCGCGCCGAAGAGTAAACGCGAAGGCTTACCATACGAAAGAAAACGGTATTATACGCCTGTGGTATGTGCGTCTCGGCTCTGTGATACGCGATCGGCAGAGTTACAAAAAAACGTTGATGGGCCACGATTTCCGTGCGTCTTACATCTTTCGACGATGGGACGATCCACGCGAAGAGTAGTTACGTGCTCGCGCGAGGTGCGATAGCGTCGATTCGCTTTTCTGTACGGGGAGAAATAGAACGATGAGTTGACTTATCGGGTCTTCGTTGGAATTACCGTCGCTGGCATTGTAAACTCCAGATGACCTTGTGATTCCTTCGTCGGGCACTGGTAAAGGGTGGCGATGATTCGTTCTATAATAGAAATACCCGTCGTAGCGATTCGGCCGAGACACCCGCCACGAAACTCTCTCTCGTCGTGGAATCCCCATGTCGGAGAGTAAAACGCGAAGGCTAACTATATAAGAAACATATAGTATTATTTATGCCTGTGGTTCTCCGTTTGTCCTACTCTCAGATACGCGACTCGGAGAGTTACGAATAATCGTGATGGACCACGATTTCTGTACGTCTTACATCTTTCGACGATGGGACGATCCACGCGAAGAGATCATTCCTGCTTGCGTGAGGTGCGATAGCGCCGATTCGCTTTTCTGTACGGGGAGAAATAGAACGATGAGTTGACTTATCGGGTCTTCGTTGGAATTACCGTCGCTGGCATTGTAAACTCCAGATGACCTTGTGATTCCTTCGTCGGGCACTGGTAAAGGGTGGCGATGATTCGTTCTATAATAGAAATACCCGTCGTAGCGATTCGGCCGTGTCACCCGCCACGAAAATCTCTCTCGTCGTGGAATCCCCGCGTCGTAGAGTAAACGCGAAGGCTTGCTATAGAAGACTATAGTTTATACGCCTGTGGTTCACCGGTTGCCTGCTCTCCGGGGTACGCGATCGCGCAGGAGTTACGGAAGAACTTGATGGGCCACGATCTCCAAGCGGCTATATCTTTCGACGATGGGACGATTCACGCGAAGAGAACGTTCGTGCATGCGTGAGGTGCGATAGCGTTGATTCGCTTGTCTGTACGGGGAGAAATAGAACGATGAGTTGACTTATCGGGTCTTCGTTGGAATTACCGTCGCTGGCATTGTAAACTCCAGATGACCTTGTGATTCCTTCGTCGGGCACTGGTAAAGGGTGGCGATGATTCGTTCTATAATAGAAATACCCGTCGTAGCGTTTCGACCGATGTCACCCGCCACGAAATTCTCTCTCGTCGTGGAATCCCCGCGTCGGAGAGTAACCGCCGAAGGCTTGCTATAGAAGACTATAGTTTATACGCCTGTGGTTCACCGGTTGCCGGCTCTCCGGGGCACGCGATCGCGCGAAGGTTACGGAGGGACGTGAAGCGCCCGAGCAATGAAACGTCCGCAGGAGGAAACGAGCAACCGCCGAACATTGTTTCGCGACGTTTCCATAATGTATTGTCGTTTCGCTCGCATCCCGCTTCTTTCCCCTAGTTTCCTCGACGCGTAGTTTCGCAGCCTTAGTGGACGAATCATTCTCGATTCGAGGAAAGATATGCAGTGGGGCGTGCAATGAGCCCGCCAGAGACCACGATCTCCAATGCGTCTTTACATCTTTCGACGATGGGATGATCCACGCGAAGAGAACGTTCGTGCTTGCGCGAGGTGCGTTAGCGTCGATTCGCTTTTCTGTACGGGGAGAAATAGAACGATGAGTTGACTTATCGGGTCTTCGTTGGAATTACCGTCGCTGGCATTGTAAACTCCAGATGACCTTGTGATTCCTTCGTCGGGCACTGGTAAAGGGTGGCGATGATTCGTTCTATAATAGAAATACCCGTCGTAGCGATTCGGCCGAGTCACCCGCCACGAAACTGTCTCTCTTTCGTCGTGGAAACCCCGCGTCGGAGAGTAAAACGCGCGAAGGCTGTGACTGTAACATATATATATACAGTATACAATGCCTGTGGTTTTTGCGCGTGTCGGCTCTTCGGTATACGCGATCGGCCAGAGTTACGGAGGGACGGTGAAGCGCACGAGAAATTGAAACGGCCGCACGATTGGAACCGAGCAACCGTCGAACATTGTTTCGCGACGTTTCCATAATGCGTTTTCGTTTCGCTCGCATACCGCTTCTTTTCCCCTAGTCTCTGAGACGCGTTTTCGAGCCGTTCTTCTACTATCGATTCTCGTAGAGAGAAGGGACCGGGTAGTCTGGAAGTGGAACCCGCATCTTGCGTGTACCGTACACGGAATTGAGAGGACCGGCCGTGAAGCTCGTTTTAAAGCCGTGCGTCTGACACCCAACTCTTGCGCGCCAATTTCGCGGCAAGAGATAATATGGGACGAATGACCGGCAAAGAGCCAGCTGTGAAGTCTGTTTTTTTAATCGAATCCGTGGACGTGTGTATGCCGTAGCGTCGCTCGTCGTGTTCGTTCATGGTCGTTCCGAGAGAAAGAACGAAAGCGGTAACGAAGGGACCGGCCGTGAAGCTCGTTTTAAAGCCGCGCGTCTGACACCCAACTCTTGCGCGCCAATTTCGCGGCAAGAGATAACATGGGACGAATGACCGGCAAAGAGCCAGCTGTGAAGTCTTTTTTCATTATTTGCTTTCAATCGATCGATCGGTACGATTCGTGCAACGTTTCGCGCGATGCGACGCGAAAACATGCGCGCAACAATAGATGCGTCTGATCGGAAGAACGCGAGGGTCGACTGCACGCGATGGATTCAGTATCGGGTAGGATACAAAATATATCCCCGTCGTTTCCACGCGTGCGAGTCTTCTGCGTCTTTCGCGGGTTTTTGAATGCACTATACGCCCGGAACGTCGAGAAATATATACATATTACTTGAACGTTTTTCGTCTCGAAAGGCTTCGGTGTCGTCTCCAAGGCGACGCCTGAATCTCCTTCGCGCGCTGGTCGGAGATTCAGGTATCAACTTTTATCTTCTCTTTGAAAGAAGAGAGATATTAGGTCGAACAAATGAGAATAAAATTATATATGTGAAATATAAAATTTATACGATTACCCTGAACGGTGGATCACTTGGCTCGTGGGTCGATGAAGAACGCAGCTAATTGCGCGTCAACGTGTGAACTGCAGGACACATGAACATCGACATTTCGAACGCACATTGCGGTCCACGGATACAATTCCTGGACCACGCCTGGCTGAGGGTCGTTTACGTACCATACACTGCTTGCGTAGCTCTGTCAAATCCCCGCCGTCGTTCACCTCTTCGGATCGAACGTTTTTTTACCGAAGGGCGCAAAGAACGTTTCTGAGTCGGGTTAAGAGAAGGATGCTACGTACGAGCGAACGATGGGTGTCTCGTCGGCGTTTGTCGCGGACACGCGAAAATTCTGTGAATTTCACGGACAGTGTACGTTCTAGTTGTTGCAAAACGATCGGAATCGTTTGTATGGACTCGCGTGAGTGTTCGCGGCGTCGTGCGTCGTTCAATTACGACCGCCCGCGGATACCGCTCCACTGCGATATGGATCTGAGCGACAACTTTTTCGGCTGTTCGTGAGATGAACGGTTTCGTGTGTTTAGAAAAATTTTTTTTCCCGCGCTCCCGACGTCACCTGAAATGATGCGTCAGAGGTGAAAGAAAATATTAAGAAGTCGAGAGAGAGAGAGACTACACACGTTTTATTCATATTTTGTATACCGTGCGTGAGACGGATGTGCACGACACGTCGTATGTCGGTATATTACCGACTGGCCCCAGGGAGATTGTTTTCTTCCTCTCTTACGAATGAGATGTACGTTTCGGAGGATCGTCGTTACCGAAACACACGGCAAAACGAGACTTCTCGCAGCAGAACCTTTATACACAATACACATCGACTCTTTTTACCCCGAGAGAGAGAGAAAAGGTGTATTTCTTTTTTTTATTTTTCGAATTCGACGCACGAACGCTTTGACGACTGGAGAAAAACACGGTGTGTGTTAAAATCGTGCGGGACGAGCATGCGTATTCGTAACGGGTCGAATAGTTCTTATTCCCCGTCGTCGCGTGTCCTCGCTGGACCACCACCGTGCGCTTCCGCCACGTTCAGTTGAATTTCGAAATATATATATATAAAAAGAATCACCATATACTCTCTTTCGGGAGGTGTATTTTTATCGGTTTCTGCTATAGAGAAGAGACGGAGATCGTGTTGTGAGGTGTAACGTTTCTGTATCCCCGTTTCGGAGGATCGTCGTTATCGGCGGAACACACGTCAAAACGAGACTTCTCGCAGAACCTTTATACACAATACACATCGACTCTTTTACCCCGAGAGAGAGAAAAGGTGTTTTTCTTTTTTTTTTATTTTTCGAATTCGACGCACGAACGCTTTGACGACTGGAGAAAAACACGGTGTGTGTTAAAATCGTGCGGGACGAGCATGCGTATTCGTAACGGGTCGAATAGTTCTTATTCCCCGTCGTCGCGTGTCCTCGCTGGACCACCACCGTGCGCTTCCGCCACGTTCAGTTGTATTTCGAAATATATATATATATAAAAAGAATCACCATATACTCTCTTTCGGGAGGTGTATTTTTATC
>NW_027475387.1:17500-22500 GCF_051020985.1 Nomia melanderi | reverse complement strand
TAAAAAAGTTGGTGTCGACCGTGGGACTTAGAAAAATTTCGGGAAGTCCGATTCGCCTGCTGGAATTACCGCACGGGCTGGACACCTCGCTCCGACGAATCGGTTTTTTCCATTTTTTTTGAAAAATAAATTTTTGTAATTTTTTTTAATGTCAAAAACGTTAATAAACGTCATGTTTACGCATGGATTAAACATTGAAATAATTTTAAAACACTTATTAAAAAAGTTGGTGTCGACCGTGGGACTTAGAAAAATTTCGGGAAGTCCGATTCGCCTGCTGGAATTACCGCACGGGCTGGACACCTCGCTCCGCCGAATCGGTATTTTCCATTTTTCTTGAAAAATAAATTTTTGTAATTTTTTTTAACGTTGAAAACGTTAATAAACATCATGTTTACGCATGGATTAAACATTGAAATAATTTTAAAACGCTTATTAAAAAAGTTGGTGTCGACCGTGGGACTTAGAAAAATTTCGGGAAGTCCGATTCGCCTGCTGGAATTACCGCACGGGCAGGACACCTCGCTCCGACGAATCGGTTTTTTCCATTTTTTCCGAAAAATAAATTTTTGTAATTTTTTTTAATGTTAAAAACGTTAATAAACTTCATGTTTACGCATGGATTAAACATTGAAATAATTTTAAAACACTTATTAAAAAAGTTGGTGTCGACCGTGGGACTTAGAAAAATTTCGGGAAGTCCGATTCGCCTGCTGGAATTACCGCACGGGCTGGACACCTCGCTCCGCCGAATCGGTTTTTTCCTTTTTTTCCGAAAAATAAATTTTTGTAATTTTTTTTAATGTTAAAAACGTTAATAAACTTCATGTTTACGCATGGATTAAACATTGAAATAATTTTAAAACGCTTATTAAAAAAGTTGGTGTCGACCGTGGGACTTAGAAAAATTTCGGGAAGTCCGATTCGCCTGCTGGAATTACCGCACGGGCAGGACACCTCGCTCCGACGAATCGGTTTTTTCCATTTTTTCCGAAAAATAAATTTTTGTAATTTTTTTTAATGTTAAAAACGTTAATAAACTTCATGTTTACGCATGGATTAAACATTGAAATAATTTTAAAACACTTATTAAAAAAGTTGGTGTCGACCGTGGGACTTAGAAAAATTTCGGGAAGTCCGATTCGCCTGCTGGAATTACCGCACGGGCTGGACACCTCGCTCCGCCGAATCGGTTTTTTCCTTTTTTTCCGAAAAATAAATTTTTGTAATTTTTTTTAATGTTAAAAACGTTAATAAACTTCATGTTTACGCATGGATTAAACATTGAAATAATTTTAAAACGCTTATTAAAAAAGTTGGTGTCGACCGTGGGACTTAGAAAAATTTCGGGAAGTCCGATTCGCCTGCTGGAATTACCGCACGGGCAGGACACCTCGCTCCGACGAATCGGTTTTTTCCATTTTTTCCGAAAAATAAATTTTTGTAATTTTTTTTAATGTTAAAAACGTTAATAAACTTCATGTTTACGCATGGATTAAACATTGAAATAATTTTAAAACGCTTATTAAAAAAGTTGGTGTCGACCGTGGGACTTAGAAAAATTTCGGGAAGTCCGATTCGCCTGCTGGAATTACCGCACGGGCTGGACACCTCGCTCCGCCGAATCGGTTTTTTCCTTTTTTTCCGAAAAATAAATTTTTGTAATTTTTTTTAATGTTAAAAACGTTAATAAACTTCATGTTTACGCATGGATTAAACATTGAAATAATTTTAAAACGCTTATTAAAAAAGTTGGTGTCGACCGTGGGACTTAGAAAAATTTCGGGAAGTCCGATTCGCCTGCTGGAATTACCGCACGGGCAGGACACCTCGCTCCGCCGAATCGGTATTTTCCATTTTTCTTGAAAAATAAATTTTTGTAATTTTTTTTAACGTTGAAAACGTTAATAAACATCATGTTTACGCATGGATTAAACATTGAAATAATTTTAAAACGCTTATTAAAAAAGTTGGTGTCGACCGTGGGACTTAGAAAAATTTCGGGAAGTCCGATTCGCCTGCTGGAATTACCGCACGGGCAGGACACCTCGCTCCGACGAATCGGTTTTTTCCATTTTTTCCGAAAAATAAATTTTTGTAATTTTTTTTAATGTTAAAAACGTTAATAAACTTCATGTTTACGCATGGATTAAACATTGAAATAATTTTAAAACACTTATTAAAAAAGTTGGTGTCGACCGTGGGACTTAGAAAAATTTCGGGAAGTCCGATTCGCCTGCTGGAATTACCGCACGGGCTGGACACCTCGCTCCGCCGAATCGGTTTTTTCCTTTTTTTCCGAAAAATAAATTTTTGTAATTTTTTTTAATGTTAAAAACGTTAATAAACTTCATGTTTACGCATGGATTAAACATTGAAATAATTTTAAAACGCTTATTAAAAAAGTTGGTGTCGACCGTGGGACTTAGAAAAATTTCGGGAAGTCCGATTCGCCTGCTGGAATTACCGCACGGGCAGGACACCTCGCTCCGACGAATCGGTTTTTTCCATTTTTTCCGAAAAATAAATTTTTGTAATTTTTTTTAATGTTAAAAACGTTAATAAACTTCATGTTTACGCATGGATTAAACATTGAAATAATTTTAAAACACTTATTAAAAAAGTTGGTGTCGACCGTGGGACTTAGAAAAATTTCGGGAAGTCCGATTCGCCTGCTGGAATTACCGCACGGGCTGGACACCTCGCTCCGCCGAATCGGTTTTTTCCTTTTTTTCCGAAAAATAAATTTTTGTAATTTTTTTTAATGTTAAAAACGTTAATAAACTTCATGTTTACGCATGGATTAAACATTGAAATAATTTTAAAACGCTTATTAAAAAAGTTGGTGTCGACCGTGGGACTTAGAAAAATTTCGGGAAGTCCGATTCGCCTGCTGGAATTACCGCACGGGCAGGACACCTCGCTCCGACGAATCGGTTTTTTCCATTTTTTCCGAAAAATAAATTTTTGTAATTTTTTTTAATGTTAAAAACGTTAATAAACTTCATGTTTACGCATGGATTAAACATTGAAATAATTTTAAAACGCTTATTAAAAAAGTTGGTGTCGACCGTGGGACTTAGAAAAATTTCGGGAAGTCCGATTCGCCTGCTGGAATTACCGCACGGGCTGGACACCTCGCTCCGCCGAATCGGTTTTTTCCTTTTTTTCCGAAAAATAAATTTTTGTAATTTTTTTTAATGTTAAAAACGTTAATAAACTTCATGTTTACGCATGGATTAAACATTGAAATAATTTTAAAACGCTTATTAAAAAAGTTGGTGTCGACCGTGGGACTTAGAAAAATTTCGGGAAGTCCGATTCGCCTGCTGGAATTACCGCACGGGCAGGACACCTCGCTCCGACGAATCGGTTTTTTCCATTTTTTTTGAAAAATAAATTTTTGTAATTTTTTTTAATGTTAAAAACGTTAATAAACTTCATGTTTACGCATGGATTAAACATTGAAATAATTTTAAAACGCTTATTAAAAAAGTTTACTCTTGACCGTGGGGACTTAGAAAAATTCCGGCTTGCACGGATTCGACCACTCTGTTTTTCGGAGTTTCTGAGAAAAATAAATTTTTGTAATTTTTTTCATTATGATTTCTGAGTTCTCCCAGTAGTTTAATGTAAGGATTAAGCATTTAAAAATTTTTAAATCGAATATTAAAAAAGTTTACTCTTGCAATTTTTGGAAAAAAAAAATTCTAAAAAATTTTTCTTTCGGTGGAAACTAACGTTTAATATGTACAATAACGATTTATCGAATAAAAATCGTATGTTAATATATGTTCGAATCGACCATAGTTTCAGCGGCTAAGTACCAGCAGCCCGGCCGGTTGGTCTGTACGCGCGGCAGTTTACCACCATAAGCGCCCGTGCTGAGCGGCCGGCGCCGCGGTCGTCGCGGCCGCCCGTTTGGTTACTATAAGAGAGCACGTCGGTTCGAGCGGACCGGTCGGCGCAGCGGCGGGCGAGCGGCTATTCTACGATCTCGGTCGAGAAGCAGTCGTTCAGCTCCTCGAGGTCCATTCCTCGACTGTTCTGTACCGCGTTCCGTTGCGAATTTTTCTCTACACAGCATGACCACGGGTCGGTGTCTCAGACCGAATGGCCCTTATGTGGTAAGCCCAGAATGTTGGGTTGGATACAACGTATATTCGTTATACTTGTACGACTCTCACATCAACTCTCAGAAACCCAAAAGGGGTTTTCTATCCGAGCGAAAATATATTTTTCGTATACAAAAATTTAATGGCAAAGACCAAACGAAATACTACACACAAAAAGGGGCGACGAACAAAAATTGTTCGAATGAAATATAATATATACATATAAAATTGAGGTGTCCTAAGAGAGAAATACATAAACTAAGAGGTATATATTATAAGAAATATATATTATTTCTGGGCAAAGAAGAGAGAACGAAAAGAAGAGTATGATCTTTAACGCGAGGGCCTCGACATGGGTACGCCTAGCATGGTTCGCGCTTTCTCGATATGTCCAGCATGTTAACGTACGCGGTCTTCGGACTTCGTGCGTTATGTCCGTGCTTACACGATGGAGAGCGCTCGAGCATACGTGCTTACAAACCTGAAAGTCGATGTGACATCCGAGATTCTTTTTCTTCTAAAAAGATCTCGGAGAGATACACGGGAGAGTTTGAAATTTTTGGAGGTCCTCCTGATGTATATGCGCGGATATACCCATGTGGTAATTCGTGCGGAGTTGGTAATCTAATAGTGGAGCGAAATTTACCAACTCGAAAGAGAAGAGAGAAGAGAGAAGAGAGTAGAGAGAAGAGAGAGGAGAAAGAGAACTGTCTTAAAGACGAGAAAAAGTATCGTCGATCCGACTCTTAAGGGGAGAGAGTCGGCGACTAAGATATATATATACATACATATTTTTGCTTCGTATGATGAAAATTTACTCGAAGCTCCCTGGTTGATCCTGCCAGTAGTCATATGCTTGTCTCAAAGATTAAGCCATGCATGTCT
>NW_027475387.1:7500-15000 GCF_051020985.1 Nomia melanderi | reverse complement strand
CGTTCTATAATAGAAATACCCGTCGTAGCGATTCGGCCGAGACACCCGCCACGAAACACTCTCTCGTCGTGGAATCCCCGCGTCGGAGAGTAAAACGCGCGAAGGCTTACTATGAGAGAAGAAATAGTATATGCCGGTGGTTCGCGTGTGTAGGCTCTATACGAAATTGCGATTCAAGAGAGTAGGAAAAGACGCGATGAACCACGATTTCCGTGCGTCTTACGTCTCTCGACGATGGGACGATCCACGCGAAGAGTTGTTACGTGCTCGCGCGAGGTGCGATAGCGTCGATTCGCTTTTCTGTACGGGGAGAAATAGAACGATGAGCTGACTTATCGGGTCTTCGTTGGAATTACCGTCGCTGGCATTGTAAACTCCAGATGACCTTGTGATTCCTTCGTCGGGCACTGGTAAAGGGTGGCGATGATTCGTTCTATAATAGAAATACCCGTCGTAGCGTTTCGGCCTAGTCACCCGCCACGAAACACTCTCTCGTCGTGGAATCCCCGCGTCGGAGAGTAAAACGCCGAAGGCTTACTTATGAAACTTACGTCTCTCGACGATGGGACGATCCACGCGAAGAGTTGTTACGTGCACGCGTATGGTGCGATTGCGTCGATTCGCTTTTCTGTACGGGGAGCAATAGAACGTTGAGTTGACTTATCGGGTCTTCGTTGGAATTACCGTCGCTGGCATTGTAAACTCCAGATGACCTTGTGATTCCTTCGTCGGGCACTGGTAAAGGGTGGCGATGATGCGTTCTATAATAGAAATACCCGTCGTAGCGTTTCTTCCGAGTCAACCCGCTCACGAAACACTCTCTCGTCGTGGAATCCCCGCGTCGGAGAGTAAAACGCGAATTCATAGTATGGAAACTTACGTCTCTCGACGATGGGACGATCCACGCGAAGAGTTGTTACGTGCACGCGTATGGTGCGATTGCGTCGATTCGCTTTTCTGTACGGGGAGTAATAGAACGTTGAGTTGACTTATCGGGTCTTCGTTGGAATTACCGTCGCTGGCATTGTAAACTCCAGATGACCTTGTGATTCCTTCGTCGGGCACTGGTAAAGGGTGGCGATGATGCGTTCTATAATAGAAATACCCGTCGTAGCGTTTCTTCCGAGTCAACCCGCTCACGAAACTCTCTCTCGTCGTGGAATCCCCGCGTCGGAGAGTAAAACGCGAATTCATACTATGAAAACTTACGTCTCTCGACGATGGGACGATCCACGCGAAGAGTTGTTTACGTGCACGCGTATGGTGCGATTGCGTCGATTCGCTTTTCTGTACGGGGAGAAATAGAACGTTGAGTTGACTTATCGGGTCTTCGTTGGAATTACCGTCGCTGGCATTGTAAACTCCAGATGACCTTGTGATTCCTTCGTCGGGCACTGGTAAAGGGTGGCGATGATGCGTTCTATAATAGAAATACCCGTCGTAGCGTTTCTTCGGAGTCAACCCGCTCACGAAACTCTCTCTCGTCGTGGAATCCCCGCGTCGGAGAGTAAAACGCGAATTCATACTATGAAAACTTACGTCTCTCGACGATGGGACGATCCACGCGAAGAGTTGTTTACGTGTACGCGTATGGTGCGATTGCGTCGATTCGCTTTTCTGTACGGGGAGAAATAGAACGTTGAGTTGACTTATCGGGTCTTCGTTGGAATTACCGTCGCTGGCATTGTAAACTCCAGATGACCTTGTGATTCCTTCGTCGGGCACTGGTAAAGGGTGGCGATGATGCGTTCTATAATAGAAATACCCGTCGTAGCGTTTCTTCCGAGTCAACCCGCTCACGAAACTCTCTCTCTCGTCGTGGAATCCCCGCGTCGGAGAGTAAAACGCCGAAGGCTTACTATGAAACTTACGTCTCTCGACGATGGGACGATCCACGCGAAGAGTTGTTACGTGCACGCGTATGGTGCGATTGCGTCGATTCGCTTTTCTGTACGGGGAGTAATAGAACGTTGAGTTGACTTATCGGGTCTTCGTTGGAATTACCGTCGCTGGCATTGTAAACTCCAGATGACCTTGTGATTCCTTCGTCGGGCACTGGTAAAGGGTGGCGATGATGCGTTCTATAATAGAAATACCCGTCGTAGCGTTTCTTCCGAGTCAACCCGCTCACGAAACTCTCTCTCGTCGTGGAATCCCCGCGTCGGAGAGTAAAACGCGAATTCATACTATGAAAACTTACGTCTCTCGACGATGGGACGATCCACGCGAAGAGTTGTTTACGTGCACGCGTATGGTGCGATTGCGTCGATTCGCTTTTCTGTACGGGGAGAAATAGAACGTTGAGTTGACTTATCGGGTCTTCGTTGGAATTACCGTCGCTGGCATTGTAAACTCCAGATGACCTTGTGATTCCTTCGTCGGGCACTGGTAAAGGGTGGCGATGATGCGTTCTATAATAGAAATACCCGTCGTAGCGTTTCTTCCGAGTCAACCCGCTCACGAAACTCTCTCTCGTCGTGGAATCCCCGCGTCGGAGAGTAAAACGCGAATTCATACTATGAAAACTTACGTCTCTCGACGATGGGACGATCCACGCGAAGAGTTGTTTACGTGCACGCGTATGGTGCGATTGCGTCGATTCGCTTTTCTGTACGGGGAGAAATAGAACGTTGAGTTGACTTATCGGGTCTTCGTTGGAATTACCGTCGCTGGCATTGTAAACTCCAGATGACCTTGTGATTCCTTCGTCGGGCACTGGTAAAGGGTGGCGATGATGCGTTCTATAATAGAAATACCCGTCGTAGCGTTTCTTCCGAGTCAACCCGCTCACGAAACTCTCTCTCGTCGTGGAATCCCCGCGTCGGAGGGTAAAACGCGATATATAATAGTATATGCCAGTGGTTCGCGCGCGTCGTCTCTGAGATACGCGGTCGACAGAGTTCCGAAAACACGTGATGTGCCACGATTTCCGTGCGTCTTACATCTTTCGACGATGGGACGATCCACGCGAAGAGAACGTTCGTGCTTGCGTGAGGTGCAACAGCGTCGATTCGCTTTTCTGTACGGGGAGAAATAGAACGTTGAGTTGACTTATCGGGTCTTCGTTGGAATTACCGTCGCTGGCATTGTAAACTCCAGATGACCTTGTGATTCCTTCGTCGGGCACTGGTAAAGGGTGGCGATGATTCGTTCTATAATAGTAATACCCGTCGTAGCGTTTCGACCGATGTCACCCGCCACGAATGTCTCTCTCGACGTGGAAACCCCGCGCCGAAGAGTAAACGCGAAGGCTTACCATACGAAAGAAAACGGTATTATACGCCTGTGGTATGTGCGTCTCGGCTCTGTGATACGCGATCGGCAGAGTTACAAAAAAACGTTGATGGGCCACGATTTCCGTGCGTCTTACATCTTTCGACGATGGGACGATCCACGCGAAGAGTAGTTACGTGCTCGCGCGAGGTGCGATAGCGTCGATTCGCTTTTCTGTACGGGGAGAAATAGAACGATGAGTTGACTTATCGGGTCTTCGTTGGAATTACCGTCGCTGGCATTGTAAACTCCAGATGACCTTGTGATTCCTTCGTCGGGCACTGGTAAAGGGTGGCGATGATTCGTTCTATAATAGAAATACCCGTCGTAGCGATTCGGCCGAGACACCCGCCACGAAACTCTCTCTCGTCGTGGAATCCCCATGTCGGAGAGTAAAACGCGAAGGCTAACTATATAAGAAACATATAGTATTATTTATGCCTGTGGTTCTCCGTTTGTCCTACTCTCAGATACGCGACTCGGAGAGTTACGAATAATCGTGATGGACCACGATTTCTGTACGTCTTACATCTTTCGACGATGGGACGATCCACGCGAAGAGATCATTCCTGCTTGCGTGAGGTGCGATAGCGCCGATTCGCTTTTCTGTACGGGGAGAAATAGAACGATGAGTTGACTTATCGGGTCTTCGTTGGAATTACCGTCGCTGGCATTGTAAACTCCAGATGACCTTGTGATTCCTTCGTCGGGCACTGGTAAAGGGTGGCGATGATTCGTTCTATAATAGAAATACCCGTCGTAGCGATTCGGCCGTGTCACCCGCCACGAAAATCTCTCTCGTCGTGGAATCCCCGCGTCGTAGAGTAAACGCGAAGGCTTGCTATAGAAGACTATAGTTTATACGCCTGTGGTTCACCGGTTGCCTGCTCTCCGGGGTACGCGATCGCGCAGGAGTTACGGAAGAACTTGATGGGCCACGATCTCCAAGCGGCTATATCTTTCGACGATGGGACGATTCACGCGAAGAGAACGTTCGTGCATGCGTGAGGTGCGATAGCGTTGATTCGCTTGTCTGTACGGGGAGAAATAGAACGATGAGTTGACTTATCGGGTCTTCGTTGGAATTACCGTCGCTGGCATTGTAAACTCCAGATGACCTTGTGATTCCTTCGTCGGGCACTGGTAAAGGGTGGCGATGATTCGTTCTATAATAGAAATACCCGTCGTAGCGTTTCGACCGATGTCACCCGCCACGAAATTCTCTCTCGTCGTGGAATCCCCGCGTCGGAGAGTAACCGCCGAAGGCTTGCTATAGAAGACTATAGTTTATACGCCTGTGGTTCACCGGTTGCCGGCTCTCCGGGGCACGCGATCGCGCGAAGGTTACGGAGGGACGTGAAGCGCCCGAGCAATGAAACGTCCGCAGGAGGAAACGAGCAACCGCCGAACATTGTTTCGCGACGTTTCCATAATGTATTGTCGTTTCGCTCGCATCCCGCTTCTTTCCCCTAGTTTCCTCGACGCGTAGTTTCGCAGCCTTAGTGGACGAATCATTCTCGATTCGAGGAAAGATATGCAGTGGGGCGTGCAATGAGCCCGCCAGAGACCACGATCTCCAATGCGTCTTTACATCTTTCGACGATGGGATGATCCACGCGAAGAGAACGTTCGTGCTTGCGCGAGGTGCGTTAGCGTCGATTCGCTTTTCTGTACGGGGAGAAATAGAACGATGAGTTGACTTATCGGGTCTTCGTTGGAATTACCGTCGCTGGCATTGTAAACTCCAGATGACCTTGTGATTCCTTCGTCGGGCACTGGTAAAGGGTGGCGATGATTCGTTCTATAATAGAAATACCCGTCGTAGCGATTCGGCCGAGTCACCCGCCACGAAACTGTCTCTCTTTCGTCGTGGAAACCCCGCGTCGGAGAGTAAAACGCGCGAAGGCTGTGACTGTAACATATATATATACAGTATACAATGCCTGTGGTTTTTGCGCGTGTCGGCTCTTCGGTATACGCGATCGGCCAGAGTTACGGAGGGACGGTGAAGCGCACGAGAAATTGAAACGGCCGCACGATTGGAACCGAGCAACCGTCGAACATTGTTTCGCGACGTTTCCATAATGCGTTTTCGTTTCGCTCGCATACCGCTTCTTTTCCCCTAGTCTCTGAGACGCGTTTTCGAGCCGTTCTTCTACTATCGATTCTCGTAGAGAGAAGGGACCGGGTAGTCTGGAAGTGGAACCCGCATCTTGCGTGTACCGTACACGGAATTGAGAGGACCGGCCGTGAAGCTCGTTTTAAAGCCGTGCGTCTGACACCCAACTCTTGCGCGCCAATTTCGCGGCAAGAGATAATATGGGACGAATGACCGGCAAAGAGCCAGCTGTGAAGTCTGTTTTTTTAATCGAATCCGTGGACGTGTGTATGCCGTAGCGTCGCTCGTCGTGTTCGTTCATGGTCGTTCCGAGAGAAAGAACGAAAGCGGTAACGAAGGGACCGGCCGTGAAGCTCGTTTTAAAGCCGCGCGTCTGACACCCAACTCTTGCGCGCCAATTTCGCGGCAAGAGATAACATGGGACGAATGACCGGCAAAGAGCCAGCTGTGAAGTCTTTTTTCATTATTTGCTTTCAATCGATCGATCGGTACGATTCGTGCAACGTTTCGCGCGATGCGACGCGAAAACATGCGCGCAACAATAGATGCGTCTGATCGGAAGAACGCGAGGGTCGACTGCACGCGATGGATTCAGTATCGGGTAGGATACAAAATATATCCCCGTCGTTTCCACGCGTGCGAGTCTTCTGCGTCTTTCGCGGGTTTTTGAATGCACTATACGCCCGGAACGTCGAGAAATATATACATATTACTTGAACGTTTTTCGTCTCGAAAGGCTTCGGTGTCGTCTCCAAGGCGACGCCTGAATCTCCTTCGCGCGCTGGTCGGAGATTCAGGTATCAACTTTTATCTTCTCTTTGAAAGAAGAGAGATATTAGGTCGAACAAATGAGAATAAAATTATATATGTGAAATATAAAATTTATACGATTACCCTGAACGGTGGATCACTTGGCTCGTGGGTCGATGAAGAACGCAGCTAATTGCGCGTCAACGTGTGAACTGCAGGACACATGAACATCGACATTTCGAACGCACATTGCGGTCCACGGATACAATTCCTGGACCACGCCTGGCTGAGGGTCGTTTACGTACCATACACTGCTTGCGTAGCTCTGTCAAATCCCCGCCGTCGTTCACCTCTTCGGATCGAACGTTTTTTTACCGAAGGGCGCAAAGAACGTTTCTGAGTCGGGTTAAGAGAAGGATGCTACGTACGAGCGAACGATGGGTGTCTCGTCGGCGTTTGTCGCGGACACGCGAAAATTCTGTGAATTTCACGGACAGTGTACGTTCTAGTTGTTGCAAAACGATCGGAATCGTTTGTATGGACTCGCGTGAGTGTTCGCGGCGTCGTGCGTCGTTCAATTACGACCGCCCGCGGATACCGCTCCACTGCGATATGGATCTGAGCGACAACTTTTTCGGCTGTTCGTGAGATGAACGGTTTCGTGTGTTTAGAAAAATTTTTTTTCCCGCGCTCCCGACGTCACCTGAAATGATGCGTCAGAGGTGAAAGAAAATATTAAGAAGTCGAGAGAGAGAGAGACTACACACGTTTTATTCATATTTTGTATACCGTGCGTGAGACGGATGTGCACGACACGTCGTATGTCGGTATATTACCGACTGGCCCCAGGGAGATTGTTTTCTTCCTCTCTTACGAATGAGATGTACGTTTCGGAGGATCGTCGTTACCGAAACACACGGCAAAACGAGACTTCTCGCAGCAGAACCTTTATACACAATACACATCGACTCTTTT
This sequence comes from Nomia melanderi, assembly GCF_051020985.1. NCBI lineage: Eukaryota > Metazoa > Arthropoda > Insecta > Hymenoptera > Halictidae > Nomia > Nomia melanderi. The sequence goes on along the minus strand of NW_027475387.1, from coordinate 7,883 downwards.
TACCCCGAGAGAGAGAGAAAAGGTGTATTTCTTTTTTTTATTTTTCGAATTCGACGCACGAACGCTTTGACGACTGGAGAAAAACACGGTGTGTGTTAAAATCGTGCGGGACGAGCATGCGTATTCGTAACGGGTCGAATAGTTCTTATTCCCCGTCGTCGCGTGTCCTCGCTGGACCACCACCGTGCGCTTCCGCCACGTTCAGTTGAATTTCGAAATATATATATATAAAAAGAATCACCATATACTCTCTTTCGGGAGGTGTATTTTTATCGGTTTCTGCTATAGAGAAGAGACGGAGATCGTGTTGTGAGGTGTAACGTTTCTGTATCCCCGTTTCGGAGGATCGTCGTTATCGGCGGAACACACGTCAAAACGAGACT
>NW_027475386.1:52500-58999 GCF_051020985.1 Nomia melanderi | reverse complement strand
TGAGAGAAGAAATAGTATATGCCGGTGGTTCGCGTGTGTAGGCTCTATACGAAATTGCGATTCAAGAGAGTAGGAAAAGACGCGATGAACCACGATTTCCGTGCGTCTTACGTCTCTCGACGATGGGACGATCCACGCGAAGAGTTGTTACGTGCTCGCGCGAGGTGCGATAGCGTCGATTCGCTTTTCTGTACGGGGAGAAATAGAACGATGAGCTGACTTATCGGGTCTTCGTTGGAATTACCGTCGCTGGCATTGTAAACTCCAGATGACCTTGTGATTCCTTCGTCGGGCACTGGTAAAGGGTGGCGATGATTCGTTCTATAATAGAAATACCCGTCGTAGCGTTTCGGCCTAGTCACCCGCCACGAAACACTCTCTCGTCGTGGAATCCCCGCGTCGGAGAGTAAAACGCCGAAGGCTTACTTATGAAACTTACGTCTCTCGACGATGGGACGATCCACGCGAAGAGTTGTTACGTGCACGCGTATGGTGCGATTGCGTCGATTCGCTTTTCTGTACGGGGAGCAATAGAACGTTGAGTTGACTTATCGGGTCTTCGTTGGAATTACCGTCGCTGGCATTGTAAACTCCAGATGACCTTGTGATTCCTTCGTCGGGCACTGGTAAAGGGTGGCGATGATGCGTTCTATAATAGAAATACCCGTCGTAGCGTTTCTTCCGAGTCAACCCGCTCACGAAACACTCTCTCGTCGTGGAATCCCCGCGTCGGAGAGTAAAACGCGAATTCATAGTATGGAAACTTACGTCTCTCGACGATGGGACGATCCACGCGAAGAGTTGTTACGTGCACGCGTATGGTGCGATTGCGTCGATTCGCTTTTCTGTACGGGGAGTAATAGAACGTTGAGTTGACTTATCGGGTCTTCGTTGGAATTACCGTCGCTGGCATTGTAAACTCCAGATGACCTTGTGATTCCTTCGTCGGGCACTGGTAAAGGGTGGCGATGATGCGTTCTATAATAGAAATACCCGTCGTAGCGTTTCTTCCGAGTCAACCCGCTCACGAAACTCTCTCTCGTCGTGGAATCCCCGCGTCGGAGAGTAAAACGCGAATTCATACTATGAAAACTTACGTCTCTCGACGATGGGACGATCCACGCGAAGAGTTGTTTACGGGCACGCGTATGGTGCGATTGCGTCGATTCGCTTTTCTGTACGGGGAGAAATAGAACGTTGAGTTGACTTATCGGGTCTTCGTTGGAATTACCGTCGCTGGCATTGTAAACTCCAGATGACCTTGTGATTCCTTCGTCGGGCACTGGTAAAGGGTGGCGATGATGCGTTCTATAATAGAAATACCCGTCGTAGCGTTTCTTCCGAGTCAACCCGCTCACGAAACTCTCTCTCGTCGTGGAATCCCCGCGTCGGAGAGTAAAACGCGAATTAATACTATGAAAACTTACGTCTCTCGACGATGGGACGATCCACGCGAAGAGTTGTTTACGTGCACGCGTATGGTGCGATTGCGTCGATTCGCTTTTCTGTACGGGGAGAAATAGAACGTTGAGTTGACTTATCGGGTCTTCGTTGGAATTACCGTCGCTGGCATTGTAAACTCCAGATGACCTTGTGATTCCTTCGTCGGGCACTGGTAAAGGGTGGCGATGATGCGTTCTATAATAGAAATACCCGTCGTAGCGTTTCTTCCGAGTCAACCCGCTCACGAAACTCTCTCTCTCGTCGTGGAATCCCCGCGTCGGAGAGTAAAACGCCGAAGGCTTACTATGAAACTTACGTCTCTCGACGATGGGACGATCCACGCGAAGAGTTGTTACGTGCACGCGTATGGTGCGATTGCGTCGATTCGCTTTTCTGTACGGGGAGTAATAGAACGTTGAGTTGACTTATCGGGTCTTCGTTGGAATTACCGTCGCTGGCATTGTAAACTCCAGATGACCTTGTGATTCCTTCGTCGGGCACTGGTAAAGGGTGGCGATGATGCGTTCTATAATAGAAATACCCGTCGTAGCGTTTCTTCCGAGTCAACCCGCTCACGAAACTCTCTCTCGTCGTGGAATCCCCGCGTCGGAGATAAAACGCGAATTCATAGTATGGAAACTTACGTCTCTCGACGATGGGACGATCCACGCGAAGAGTTGTTACGTGCACGCGTATGGTGCGATTGCGTCGATTCGCTTTTCTGTACGGGGAGCAATAGAACGTTGAGTTGACTTATCGGGTCTTCGTTGGAATTACCGTCGCTGGCATTGTAAACTCCAGATGACCTTGTGATTCCTTCGTCGGGCACTGGTAAAGGGTGGCGATGATGCGTTCTATAATAGAAATACCCGTCGTAGCGTTTCTTCCGAGTCAACCCGCTCACGAAACTCTCTCTCGTCGTGGAATCCCCGCGTCGGAGAGTAAAACGCGAATTCATAGTATGGAAACTTACGTCTCTCGACGATGGGACGATCCACGCGAAGAGTTGTTACGTGCACGCGTATGGTGCGATTGCGTCGATTCGCTTTTCTGTACGGGGAGCAATAGAACGTTGAGTTGACTTATCGGGTCTTCGTTGGAATTACCGTCGCTGGCATTGTAAACTCCAGATGACCTTGTGATTCCTTCGTCGGGCACTGGTAAAGGGTGGCGATGATGCGTTCTATAATAGAAATACCCGTCGTAGCGTTTCTTCCGAGTCAACCCGCTCACGAAACTCTCTCTCGTCGTGGAATCCCCGCGTCGGAGGGTAAACGCGATATATAATAGTATATGCCAGTGGTTCGCGCGCGTCGTCTCTGAGATACGCGGTCGACAGAGTTCCGAAAACACGTGATGTGCCACGATTTCCGTGCGTCTTACATCTTTCGACGATGGGACGATCCACGCGAAGAGAACGTTCGTGCTTGCGTGAGGTGCAACAGCGTCGATTCGCTTTTCTGTACGGGGAGAAATAGAACGTTGAGGTTGACTTATCGGGTCTTCGTTGGAATTACCGTCGCTGGCATTGTAAACTCCAGATGACCTTGTGATTCCTTCGTCGGGCACTGGTAAAGGGTGGCGATGATTCGTTCTATAATAGTAATACCCGTCGTAGCGTTTCGACCGATGTCACCCGCCACGAAAGTCTCTCTCGACGTGGAAACCCCGCGCCGAAGAGTAAACGCGAAGGCTTACCATACGAAAGAAAACGGTATTATACGCCTGTGGTATGTGCGTCTCGGCTCTGTGATACGCGATCGGCAGAGTTACAAAAAAACGTTGATGGGCCACGATTTCCGTGCGTCTTACATCTTTCGACGATGGGACGATCCACGCGAAGAGTAGTTACGTGCTCGCGCGAGGTGCGATAGCGTCGATTCGCTTTTCTGTACGGGGAGAAATAGAACGATGAGTTGACTTATCGGGTCTTCGTTGGAATTACCGTCGCTGGCATTGTGAACTCCAGATGACCTTGTGATTCCTTCGTCGGGCACTGGTAAAGGGTGGCGATGATTCGTTCTATAATAGAAATACCCGTCGTAGCGATTCGGCCGAGTCACCCGCCACGAAACTCTCTCTCGTCGTGGAATCCCCATGTCGGAGAGTAAAACGCGAAGGCTAACTATATATAAGAAATATATAGTATTATTTATGCCTGTGGTTCTCCGTTTGCCCTACTCTCAGATACGCGACTCGGAGAGTTACGAATAATCGTGATGGACCACGATTTCTGTACGTCTTACATCTTTCGACGATGGGACGATCCACGCGAAGAGATCATTCCTGCTTGCGTGAGGTGCGATAGCGCCGATTCGCTTTTCTGTACGGGGAGAAATAGAACGATGAGTTGACTTATCGGGTCTTCGTTGGAATTACCGTCGCTGGCATTGTAAACTCCAGATGACCTTGTGATTCCTTCGTCGGGCACTGGTAAAGGGTGGCGATGATTCGTTCTATAATAGAAATACCCGTCGTAGCGATTCGGCCGTGTCACCCGCCACGAAAATCTCTCTCGTCGTGGAATCCCCGCGTCGTAGAGTAAACGCGAAGGCTTGCTATAGAAGACTATAGTTTATACGCCTGTGGTTCACCGGTTGCCTGCTCTCCGGGGTACGCGATCGCGCAGGAGTTACGGAAGAACTTGATGGGCCACGATCTCCAAGCGGCTATATCTTTCGACGATGGGACGATTCACGCGAAGAGAACGTTCGTGCATGCGTGAGGTGCGATAGCGTTGATTCGCTTGTCTGTACGGGGAGAAATAGAACGATGAGTTGACTTATCGGGTCTTCGTTGGAATTACCGTCGCTGGCATTGTAAACTCCAGATGACCTTGTGATTCCTTCGTCGGGCACTGGTAAAGGGTGGCGATGATTCGTTCTATAATAGAAATACCCGTCGTAGCGTTTCGACCGATGTCACCCGCCACGAAATTCTCTCTCGTCGTGGAATCCCCGCGTCGGAGAGTAACCGCCGAAGGCTTGCTATAGAAGACTATAGTTTATACGCCTGTGGTTCACCGGTTGCCGGCTCTCCGGGGCACGCGATCGCGCGAAGGTTACGGAGGGACGTGAAGCGCCCGAGCAATGAAACGTCCGCAGGAGGAAACGAGCAACCGCCGAACATTGTTTCGCGACGTTTCCATAATGTATTGTCGTTTCGCTCGCATCCCGCTTCTTTCCCCTAGTTTCCTCGACGCGTAGTTTCGCAGCCTTAGTGGACGAATCATTCTCGATTCGAGGAAAGATATGCAGTGGGGCGTGCAATGAGCCCGCCAGAGACCACGATCTCCAATGCGTCTTTACATCTTTCGACGATGGGATGATCCACGCGAAGAGAACGTTCGTGCTTGCGCGAGGTGCGTTAGCGTCGATTCGCTTTTCTGTACGGGGAGAAATAGAACGATGAGTTGACTTATCGGGTCTTCGTTGGAATTACCGTCGCTGGCATTGTAAACTCCAGATGACCTTGTGATTCCTTCGTCGGGCACTGGTAAAGGGTGGCGATGATTCGTTCTATAATAGAAATACCCGTCGTAGCGATTCGGCCGAGTCACCCGCCACGAAACTGTCTCTCTTTCGTCGTGGAAACCCCGCGTCGGAGAGTAAAACGCGCGAAGGCTGTGACTGTAACATATATATATACAGTATACAATGCCTGTGGTTTTTGCGCGTGTCGGCTCTTCGGTATACGCGATCGGCCAGAGTTACGGAGGGACGGTGAAGCGCACGAGAAATTGAAACGGCCGCACGATTGGAACCGAGCAACCGTCGAACATTGTTTCGCGACGTTTCCATAATGCGTTTTCGTTTCGCTCGCATACCGCTTCTTTTCCCCTAGTCTCTGAGACGCGTTTTCGAGCCGTTCTTCTACTATCGATTCTCGTAGAGAGAAGGGACCGGGTAGTCTGGAAGTGGAACCCGCATCTTGCGTGTACCGTACACGGAATTGAGAGGACCGGCCGTGAAGCTCGTTTTAAAGCCGTGCGTCTGACACCCAACTCTTGCGCGCCAATTTCGCGGCAAGAGATAATATGGGACGAATGACCGGCAAAGAGCCAGCTGTGAAGTCTGTTTTTTTAATCGAATCCGTGGACGTGTGTATGCCGTAGCGTCGCTCGTCGTGTTCGTTCATGGTCGTTCCGAGAGAAAGAACGAAAGCGGTAACGAAGGGACCGGCCGTGAAGCTCGTTTTAAAGCCGCGCGTCTGACACCCAACTCTTGCGCGCCAATTTCGCGGCAAGAGATAACATGGGACGAATGACCGGCAAAGAGCCAGCTGTGAAGTCTTTTTTCATTATTTGCTTTCAATCGATCGATCGGTACGATTCGTGCAACGTTTCGCGCGATGCGACGCGAAAACATGCGCGCAACAATAGATGCGTCTGATCGGAAGAACGCGAGGGTCGACTGCACGCGATGGATTCAGTATCGGGTAGGATACAAAATATATCCCCGTCGTTTCCACGCGTGCGAGTCTTCTGCGTCTTTCGCGGGTTTTTGAATGCACTATACGCCCGGAACGTCGAGAAATATATACATATTACTTGAACGTTTTTCGTCTCGAAAGGCTTCGGTGTCGTCTCCAAGGCGACGCCTGAATCTCCTTCGCGCGCTGGTCGGAGATTCAGGTATCAACTTTTATCTTCTCTTTGAAAGAAGAGAGATATTAGGTCGAACAAATGAGAATAAAATTATATATGTGAAATATAAAATTTATACGATTACCCTGAACGGTGGATCACTTGGCTCGTGGGTCGATGAAGAACGCAGCTAATTGCGCGTCAACGTGTGAACTGCAGGACACATGAACATCGACATTTCGAACGCACATTGCGGTCCACGGATACAATTCCTGGACCACGCCTGGCTGAGGGTCGTTTACGTACCATACACTGCTTGCGTAGCTCTGTCAAATCCCCGCCGTCGTTCACCTCTTCGGATCGAACGTTTTTTTACCGAAGGGCGCAAAGAACGTTTCTGAGTCGGGTTAAGAGAAGGATGCTACGTACGAGCGAACGATGGGTGTCTCGTCGGCGTTTGTCGCGGACACG
>NW_027475386.1:42500-45000 GCF_051020985.1 Nomia melanderi | reverse complement strand
CATTTTCAGTGAAAAAAAAATTTTTGTCAATTTTCTCAACGTTAAAAACGTTAATAAACTGCGTTTTTATGAGTGGATTAAACATTGAAAAAATTTTGAAATATGTGATGAAAAAGTTTACTCTTGACCGTTCGGACTTAGAAAAATTTCGAGTACCTCGGATCGCCGGCTGGAATTACCGCACGGCCTGGACAGCTCGCATCGACCGATACATTTTTTCCATTTTCAGTGAAAAAAAAATTTTTGTCAATTTTCTCAACGTTAAAAACGTTAATAAACTGCGTTTTTATGCGTGGATTAAACATTAAAAAAATTTTGAAATATGTGATGAAAAAGTTTACTCTTGACCGTTCGGACTTAGAAAAATTTCGAGTACCTCGGATCGCCTGCTGGAATTACCGCACGGCCTGGACAGCCCGCATCGACCGATACATTTTTTCCATTTTCAGTGAAAAAAAAATTTTTGTCAATTTTCTCAACGTTAAAAACGTTAATAAACTGCGTTTTTATGCGTGGATTAAACATTAAAAAAATTTTGAAATATGTGATGAAAAAGTTTACTCTTGACCGTCGGGACTTAGAAAAATTTCGAGTACCCCGGATCGCCTGCTGGAATTACCGCACGGCCTGGATAGCCCGCATCGACCGATACATTTTTTCCATTTTCAGTGAAAAAAAAATTTTTGTCAATTTTCTCAACGTTAAAAACTGCGATAAACTGCGTTTTTATGCGTAGATTAAACATTGAAAAAATTTTGAAATATGCGATGAAAAAGTTTACTCTTGACCGTCGGGACTTAGAAAAATTTCGAGTACCCCGGATCGCCTGCTGGCATTACCGCACGGGCTGGACACCTCGCTCCGACGAATCGGTTTTTTCCATTTTTTTTGAAAAATAAATTTTTGTAATTTTTTTTAATGTCAAAAACGTTAATAAACGTCATGTTTACGCATGGATTAAACATTGAAATAATTTTAAAACACTTATTAAAAAAGTTGGTGTCGACCGTGGGACTTAGAAAAATTTCGGGAAGTCCGATTCGCCTGCTGGAATTACCGCACGGGCAGGACACCTCGCTCCGACGAATCGGTTTTTTCCATTTTTTTTGAAAAATAAATTTTTGTAATTTTTTTTAACGTTGAAAACGTTAATAAACATCATGTTTACGCATGGATTAAACATTGAAATAATTTTAAAACGCTTATTAAAAAAGTTGGTGTCGACCGTGGGACTTAGAAAAATTTCGGGAAGTCCGATTCGCCTGCTGGAATTACCGCACGGGCTGGACACCTCGCTCCGACGAATCGGTTTTTTCCATTTTTTTTGAAAAATAAATTTTTGTAATTTTTTTTAATGTCAAAAACGTTAATAAACGTCATGTTTACGCATGGATTAAACATTGAAATAATTTTAAAACACTTATTAAAAAAGTTGGTGTCGACCGTGGGACTTAGAAAAATTTCGGGAAGTCCGATTCGCCTGCTGGAATTACCGCACGGGCTGGACACCTCGCTCCGCCGAATCGGTATTTTCCATTTTTCTTGAAAAATAAATTTTTGTAATTTTTTTTAACGTTGAAAACGTTAATAAACATCATGTTTACGCATGGATTAAACATTGAAATAATTTTAAAACGCTTATTAAAAAAGTTGGTGTCGACCGTGGGACTTAGAAAAATTTCGGGAAGTCCGATTCGCCTGCTGGAATTACCGCACGGGCAGGACACCTCGCTCCGACGAATCGGTTTTTTCCATTTTTTCCGAAAAATAAATTTTTGTAATTTTTTTTAATGTTAAAAACGTTAATAAACTTCATGTTTACGCATGGATTAAACATTGAAATAATTTTAAAACACTTATTAAAAAAGTTGGTGTCGACCGTGGGACTTAGAAAAATTTCGGGAAGTCCGATTCGCCTGCTGGAATTACCGCACGGGCTGGACACCTCGCTCCGCCGAATCGGTTTTTTCCTTTTTTTCCGAAAAATAAATTTTTGTAATTTTTTTTAATGTTAAAAACGTTAATAAACTTCATGTTTACGCATGGATTAAACATTGAAATAATTTTAAAACGCTTATTAAAAAAGTTGGTGTCGACCGTGGGACTTAGAAAAATTTCGGGAAGTCCGATTCGCCTGCTGGAATTACCGCACGGGCAGGACACCTCGCTCCGACGAATCGGTTTTTTCCATTTTTTCCGAAAAATAAATTTTTGTAATTTTTTTTAATGTTAAAAACGTTAATAAACTTCATGTTTACGCATGGATTAAACATTGAAATAATTTTAAAACACTTATTAAAAAAGTTGGTGTCGACCGTGGGACTTAGAAAAATTTCGGGAAGTCCGATTCGCCTGCTGGAATTACCGCACGGGCTGGACACCTCGCTCCGCCGAATCGGTTTTTTCCTTTTTTTCCGAAAAATAAATTTTTGTAATTTTTTTTAATGTTAAAAACGTTAATAAACTTCATGTTTACGCATGGATTAAACATTGAAATAAT
>NW_027475386.1:30000-37500 GCF_051020985.1 Nomia melanderi | reverse complement strand
CGATGAGCTGACTTATCGGGTCTTCGTTGGAATTACCGTCGCTGGCATTGTAAACTCCAGATGACCTTGTGATTCCTTCGTCGGGCACTGGTAAAGGGTGGCGATGATTCGTTCTATAATAGAAATACCCGTCGTAGCGTTTCGGCCTAGTCACCCGCCACGAAACACTCTCTCGTCGTGGAATCCCCGCGTCGGAGAGTAAAACGCCGAAGGCTTACTTATGAAACTTACGTCTCTCGACGATGGGACGATCCACGCGAAGAGTTGTTACGTGCACGCGTATGGTGCGATTGCGTCGATTCGCTTTTCTGTACGGGGAGCAATAGAACGTTGAGTTGACTTATCGGGTCTTCGTTGGAATTACCGTCGCTGGCATTGTAAACTCCAGATGACCTTGTGATTCCTTCGTCGGGCACTGGTAAAGGGTGGCGATGATGCGTTCTATAATAGAAATACCCGTCGTAGCGTTTCTTCCGAGTCAACCCGCTCACGAAACACTCTCTCGTCGTGGAATCCCCGCGTCGGAGAGTAAAACGCGAATTCATAGTATGGAAACTTACGTCTCTCGACGATGGGACGATCCACGCGAAGAGTTGTTACGTGCACGCGTATGGTGCGATTGCGTCGATTCGCTTTTCTGTACGGGGAGTAATAGAACGTTGAGTTGACTTATCGGGTCTTCGTTGGAATTACCGTCGCTGGCATTGTAAACTCCAGATGACCTTGTGATTCCTTCGTCGGGCACTGGTAAAGGGTGGCGATGATGCGTTCTATAATAGAAATACCCGTCGTAGCGTTTCTTCCGAGTCAACCCGCTCACGAAACTCTCTCTCGTCGTGGAATCCCCGCGTCGGAGAGTAAAACGCGAATTCATACTATGAAAACTTACGTCTCTCGACGATGGGACGATCCACGCGAAGAGTTGTTTACGTGCACGCGTATGGTGCGATTGCGTCGATTCGCTTTTCTGTACGGGGAGAAATAGAACGTTGAGTTGACTTATCGGGTCTTCGTTGGAATTACCGTCGCTGGCATTGTAAACTCCAGATGACCTTGTGATTCCTTCGTCGGGCACTGGTAAAGGGTGGCGATGATGCGTTCTATAATAGAAATACCCGTCGTAGCGTTTCTTCGGAGTCAACCCGCTCACGAAACTCTCTCTCGTCGTGGAATCCCCGCGTCGGAGAGTAAAACGCGAATTCATACTATGAAAACTTACGTCTCTCGACGATGGGACGATCCACGCGAAGAGTTGTTTACGTGTACGCGTATGGTGCGATTGCGTCGATTCGCTTTTCTGTACGGGGAGAAATAGAACGTTGAGTTGACTTATCGGGTCTTCGTTGGAATTACCGTCGCTGGCATTGTAAACTCCAGATGACCTTGTGATTCCTTCGTCGGGCACTGGTAAAGGGTGGCGATGATGCGTTCTATAATAGAAATACCCGTCGTAGCGTTTCTTCCGAGTCAACCCGCTCACGAAACTCTCTCTCTCGTCGTGGAATCCCCGCGTCGGAGAGTAAAACGCCGAAGGCTTACTATGAAACTTACGTCTCTCGACGATGGGACGATCCACGCGAAGAGTTGTTACGTGCACGCGTATGGTGCGATTGCGTCGATTCGCTTTTCTGTACGGGGAGTAATAGAACGTTGAGTTGACTTATCGGGTCTTCGTTGGAATTACCGTCGCTGGCATTGTAAACTCCAGATGACCTTGTGATTCCTTCGTCGGGCACTGGTAAAGGGTGGCGATGATGCGTTCTATAATAGAAATACCCGTCGTAGCGTTTCTTCCGAGTCAACCCGCTCACGAAACTCTCTCTCGTCGTGGAATCCCCGCGTCGGAGAGTAAAACGCGAATTCATACTATGAAAACTTACGTCTCTCGACGATGGGACGATCCACGCGAAGAGTTGTTTACGTGCACGCGTATGGTGCGATTGCGTCGATTCGCTTTTCTGTACGGGGAGAAATAGAACGTTGAGTTGACTTATCGGGTCTTCGTTGGAATTACCGTCGCTGGCATTGTAAACTCCAGATGACCTTGTGATTCCTTCGTCGGGCACTGGTAAAGGGTGGCGATGATGCGTTCTATAATAGAAATACCCGTCGTAGCGTTTCTTCCGAGTCAACCCGCTCACGAAACTCTCTCTCTCGTCGTGGAATCCCCGCGTCGGAGAGTAAAACGCGAATTCATACTATGAAAACTTACGTCTCTCGACGATGGGACGATCCACGCGAAGAGTTGTTTACGTGCACGCGTATGGTGCGATTGCGTCGATTCGCTTTTCTGTACGGGGAGAAATAGAACGTTGAGTTGACTTATCGGGTCTTCGTTGGAATTACCGTCGCTGGCATTGTAAACTCCAGATGACCTTGTGATTCCTTCGTCGGGCACTGGTAAAGGGTGGCGATGATGCGTTCTATAATAGAAATACCCGTCGTAGCGTTTCTTCCGAGTCAACCCGCTCACGAAACTCTCTCTCGTCGTGGAATCCCCGCGTCGGAGGGTAAAACGCGATATATAATAGTATATGCCAGTGGTTCGCGCGCGTCGTCTCTGAGATACGCGGTCGACAGAGTTCCGAAAACACGTGATGTGCCACGATTTCCGTGCGTCTTACATCTTTCGACGATGGGACGATCCACGCGAAGAGAACGTTCGTGCTTGCGTGAGGTGCAACAGCGTCGATTCGCTTTTCTGTACGGGGAGAAATAGAACGTTGAGTTGACTTATCGGGTCTTCGTTGGAATTACCGTCGCTGGCATTGTAAACTCCAGATGACCTTGTGATTCCTTCGTCGGGCACTGGTAAAGGGTGGCGATGATTCGTTCTATAATAGTAATACCCGTCGTAGCGTTTCGACCGATGTCACCCGCCACGAATGTCTCTCTCGACGTGGAAACCCCGCGCCGAAGAGTAAACGCGAAGGCTTACCATACGAAAGAAAACGGTATTATACGCCTGTGGTATGTGCGTCTCGGCTCTGTGATACGCGATCGGCAGAGTTACAAAAAAACGTTGATGGGCCACGATTTCCGTGCGTCTTACATCTTTCGACGATGGGACGATCCACGCGAAGAGTAGTTACGTGCTCGCGCGAGGTGCGATAGCGTCGATTCGCTTTTCTGTACGGGGAGAAATAGAACGATGAGTTGACTTATCGGGTCTTCGTTGGAATTACCGTCGCTGGCATTGTAAACTCCAGATGACCTTGTGATTCCTTCGTCGGGCACTGGTAAAGGGTGGCGATGATTCGTTCTATAATAGAAATACCCGTCGTAGCGATTCGGCCGAGACACCCGCCACGAAACTCTCTCTCGTCGTGGAATCCCCATGTCGGAGAGTAAAACGCGAAGGCTAACTATATAAGAAACATATAGTATTATTTATGCCTGTGGTTCTCCGTTTGTCCTACTCTCAGATACGCGACTCGGAGAGTTACGAATAATCGTGATGGACCACGATTTCTGTACGTCTTACATCTTTCGACGATGGGACGATCCACGCGAAGAGATCATTCCTGCTTGCGTGAGGTGCGATAGCGCCGATTCGCTTTTCTGTACGGGGAGAAATAGAACGATGAGTTGACTTATCGGGTCTTCGTTGGAATTACCGTCGCTGGCATTGTAAACTCCAGATGACCTTGTGATTCCTTCGTCGGGCACTGGTAAAGGGTGGCGATGATTCGTTCTATAATAGAAATACCCGTCGTAGCGATTCGGCCGTGTCACCCGCCACGAAAATCTCTCTCGTCGTGGAATCCCCGCGTCGTAGAGTAAACGCGAAGGCTTGCTATAGAAGACTATAGTTTATACGCCTGTGGTTCACCGGTTGCCTGCTCTCCGGGGTACGCGATCGCGCAGGAGTTACGGAAGAACTTGATGGGCCACGATCTCCAAGCGGCTATATCTTTCGACGATGGGACGATTCACGCGAAGAGAACGTTCGTGCATGCGTGAGGTGCGATAGCGTTGATTCGCTTGTCTGTACGGGGAGAAATAGAACGATGAGTTGACTTATCGGGTCTTCGTTGGAATTACCGTCGCTGGCATTGTAAACTCCAGATGACCTTGTGATTCCTTCGTCGGGCACTGGTAAAGGGTGGCGATGATTCGTTCTATAATAGAAATACCCGTCGTAGCGTTTCGACCGATGTCACCCGCCACGAAATTCTCTCTCGTCGTGGAATCCCCGCGTCGGAGAGTAACCGCCGAAGGCTTGCTATAGAAGACTATAGTTTATACGCCTGTGGTTCACCGGTTGCCGGCTCTCCGGGGCACGCGATCGCGCGAAGGTTACGGAGGGACGTGAAGCGCCCGAGCAATGAAACGTCCGCAGGAGGAAACGAGCAACCGCCGAACATTGTTTCGCGACGTTTCCATAATGTATTGTCGTTTCGCTCGCATCCCGCTTCTTTCCCCTAGTTTCCTCGACGCGTAGTTTCGCAGCCTTAGTGGACGAATCATTCTCGATTCGAGGAAAGATATGCAGTGGGGCGTGCAATGAGCCCGCCAGAGACCACGATCTCCAATGCGTCTTTACATCTTTCGACGATGGGATGATCCACGCGAAGAGAACGTTCGTGCTTGCGCGAGGTGCGTTAGCGTCGATTCGCTTTTCTGTACGGGGAGAAATAGAACGATGAGTTGACTTATCGGGTCTTCGTTGGAATTACCGTCGCTGGCATTGTAAACTCCAGATGACCTTGTGATTCCTTCGTCGGGCACTGGTAAAGGGTGGCGATGATTCGTTCTATAATAGAAATACCCGTCGTAGCGATTCGGCCGAGTCACCCGCCACGAAACTGTCTCTCTTTCGTCGTGGAAACCCCGCGTCGGAGAGTAAAACGCGCGAAGGCTGTGACTGTAACATATATATATACAGTATACAATGCCTGTGGTTTTTGCGCGTGTCGGCTCTTCGGTATACGCGATCGGCCAGAGTTACGGAGGGACGGTGAAGCGCACGAGAAATTGAAACGGCCGCACGATTGGAACCGAGCAACCGTCGAACATTGTTTCGCGACGTTTCCATAATGCGTTTTCGTTTCGCTCGCATACCGCTTCTTTTCCCCTAGTCTCTGAGACGCGTTTTCGAGCCGTTCTTCTACTATCGATTCTCGTAGAGAGAAGGGACCGGGTAGTCTGGAAGTGGAACCCGCATCTTGCGTGTACCGTACACGGAATTGAGAGGACCGGCCGTGAAGCTCGTTTTAAAGCCGTGCGTCTGACACCCAACTCTTGCGCGCCAATTTCGCGGCAAGAGATAATATGGGACGAATGACCGGCAAAGAGCCAGCTGTGAAGTCTGTTTTTTTAATCGAATCCGTGGACGTGTGTATGCCGTAGCGTCGCTCGTCGTGTTCGTTCATGGTCGTTCCGAGAGAAAGAACGAAAGCGGTAACGAAGGGACCGGCCGTGAAGCTCGTTTTAAAGCCGCGCGTCTGACACCCAACTCTTGCGCGCCAATTTCGCGGCAAGAGATAACATGGGACGAATGACCGGCAAAGAGCCAGCTGTGAAGTCTTTTTTCATTATTTGCTTTCAATCGATCGATCGGTACGATTCGTGCAACGTTTCGCGCGATGCGACGCGAAAACATGCGCGCAACAATAGATGCGTCTGATCGGAAGAACGCGAGGGTCGACTGCACGCGATGGATTCAGTATCGGGTAGGATACAAAATATATCCCCGTCGTTTCCACGCGTGCGAGTCTTCTGCGTCTTTCGCGGGTTTTTGAATGCACTATACGCCCGGAACGTCGAGAAATATATACATATTACTTGAACGTTTTTCGTCTCGAAAGGCTTCGGTGTCGTCTCCAAGGCGACGCCTGAATCTCCTTCGCGCGCTGGTCGGAGATTCAGGTATCAACTTTTATCTTCTCTTTGAAAGAAGAGAGATATTAGGTCGAACAAATGAGAATAAAATTATATATGTGAAATATAAAATTTATACGATTACCCTGAACGGTGGATCACTTGGCTCGTGGGTCGATGAAGAACGCAGCTAATTGCGCGTCAACGTGTGAACTGCAGGACACATGAACATCGACATTTCGAACGCACATTGCGGTCCACGGATACAATTCCTGGACCACGCCTGGCTGAGGGTCGTTTACGTACCATACACTGCTTGCGTAGCTCTGTCAAATCCCCGCCGTCGTTCACCTCTTCGGATCGAACGTTTTTTTACCGAAGGGCGCAAAGAACGTTTCTGAGTCGGGTTAAGAGAAGGATGCTACGTACGAGCGAACGATGGGTGTCTCGTCGGCGTTTGTCGCGGACACGCGAAAATTCTGTGAATTTCACGGACAGTGTACGTTCTAGTTGTTGCAAAACGATCGGAATCGTTTGTATGGACTCGCGTGAGTGTTCGCGGCGTCGTGCGTCGTTCAATTACGACCGCCCGCGGATACCGCTCCACTGCGATATGGATCTGAGCGACAACTTTTTCGGCTGTTCGTGAGATGAACGGTTTCGTGTGTTTAGAAAAATTTTTTTTCCCGCGCTCCCGACGTCACCTGAAATGATGCGTCAGAGGTGAAAGAAAATATTAAGAAGTCGAGAGAGAGAGAGACTACACACGTTTTATTCATATTTTGTATACCGTGCGTGAGACGGATGTGCACGACACGTCGTATGTCGGTATATTACCGACTGGCCCCAGGGAGATTGTTTTCTTCCTCTCTTACGAATGAGATGTACGTTTCGGAGGATCGTCGTTACCGAAACACACGGCAAAACGAGACTTCTCGCAGCAGAACCTTTATACACAATACACATCGACTCTTTTTACCCCGAGAGAGAGAGAAAAGGTGTATTTCTTTTTTTTATTTTTCGAATTCGACGCACGAACGCTTTGACGACTGGAGAAAAACACGGTGTGTGTTAAAATCGTGCGGGACGAGCATGCGTATTCGTAACGGGTCGAATAGTTCTTATTCCCCGTCGTCGCGTGTCCTCGCTGGACCACCACCGTGCGCTTCCGCCACGTTCAGTTGAATTTCGAAATATATATATATAAAAAGAATCACCATATACTCTCTTTCGGGAGGTGTATTTTTATCGGTTTCTGCTATAGAGAAGAGACGGAGATCGTGTTGTGAGGTGTAACGTTTCTGTATCCCCGTTTCGGAGGATCGTCGTTATCGGCGGAACACACGTCAAAACGAGACTTCTCGCAGAACCTTTATACACAATACACATCGACTCTTTTACCCCGAGAGAGAGAAAAGGTGTTTTTCTTTTTTTTTTATTTTTCGAATTCGACGCACGAACGCTTTGACGACTGGAGAAAAACACGGTGTGTGTTAAAATCGTGCGGGACGAGCATGCGTATTCGTAACGGGTCGAATAGTTCTTATTCCCCGTCGTCGCGTGTCCTCGCTGGACCACCACCGTGCGCTTCCGCCACGTTCAGTTGTATTTCGAAATATATATATATATAAAAAGAATCACCATATACTCTCTTTCGGGAGGTGTATTTTTATCGGT
>NW_027475386.1:17500-22500 GCF_051020985.1 Nomia melanderi | reverse complement strand
TGAAAAAGTTTACTCTTGACCGTCGGGACTTAGAAAAATTTCGAGTACCCCGGATCGCCTGCTGGCATTACCGCACGGGCTGGACACCTCGCTCCGACGAATCGGTTTTTTCCATTTTTTTTGAAAAATAAATTTTTGTAATTTTTTTTAATGTCAAAAACGTTAATAAACGTCATGTTTACGCATGGATTAAACATTGAAATAATTTTAAAACACTTATTAAAAAAGTTGGTGTCGACCGTGGGACTTAGAAAAATTTCGGGAAGTCCGATTCGCCTGCTGGAATTACCGCACGGGCAGGACACCTCGCTCCGACGAATCGGTTTTTTCCATTTTTTTTGAAAAATAAATTTTTGTAATTTTTTTTAACGTTGAAAACGTTAATAAACATCATGTTTACGCATGGATTAAACATTGAAATAATTTTAAAACGCTTATTAAAAAAGTTGGTGTCGACCGTGGGACTTAGAAAAATTTCGGGAAGTCCGATTCGCCTGCTGGAATTACCGCACGGGCAGGACACCTCGCTCCGACGAATCGGTTTTTTCCATTTTTTCCGAAAAATAAATTTTTGTAATTTTTTTTAATGTTAAAAACGTTAATAAACTTCATGTTTACGCATGGATTAAACATTGAAATAATTTTAAAACGCTTATTAAAAAAGTTGGTGTCGACCGTGGGACTTAGAAAAATTTCGGGAAGTCCGATTCGCCTGCTGGAATTACCGCACGGGCTGGACACCTCGCTCCGCCGAATCGGTTTTTTCCTTTTTTTCCGAAAAATAAATTTTTGTAATTTTTTTTAATGTTAAAAACGTTAATAAACTTCATGTTTACGCATGGATTAAACATTGAAATAATTTTAAAACGCTTATTAAAAAAGTTGGTGTCGACCGTGGGACTTAGAAAAATTTCGGGAAGTCCGATTCGCCTGCTGGAATTACCGCACGGGCAGGACACCTCGCTCCGACGAATCGGTTTTTTCCATTTTTTCCGAAAAATAAATTTTTGTAATTTTTTTTAATGTTAAAAACGTTAATAAACTTCATGTTTACGCATGGATTAAACATTGAAATAATTTTAAAACGCTTATTAAAAAAGTTGGTGTCGACCGTGGGACTTAGAAAAATTTCGGGAAGTCCGATTCGCCTGCTGGAATTACCGCACGGGCAGGACACCTCGCTCCGACGAATCGGTTTTTTCCATTTTTTTTGAAAAATAAATTTTTGTAATTTTTTTTAACGTTGAAAACGTTAATAAACATCATGTTTACGCATGGATTAAACATTGAAATAATTTTAAAACGCTTATTAAAAAAGTTGGTGTCGACCGTGGGACTTAGAAAAATTTCGGGAAGTCCGATTCGCCTGCTGGAATTACCGCACGGGCTGGACACCTCGCTCCGACGAATCGGTTTTTTCCATTTTTTTTGAAAAATAAATTTTTGTAATTTTTTTTAATGTCAAAAACGTTAATAAACGTCATGTTTACGCATGGATTAAACATTGAAATAATTTTAAAACACTTATTAAAAAAGTTGGTGTCGACCGTGGGACTTAGAAAAATTTCGGGAAGTCCGATTCGCCTGCTGGAATTACCGCACGGGCTGGACACCTCGCTCCGCCGAATCGGTATTTTCCATTTTTCTTGAAAAATAAATTTTTGTAATTTTTTTTAACGTTGAAAACGTTAATAAACATCATGTTTACGCATGGATTAAACATTGAAATAATTTTAAAACGCTTATTAAAAAAGTTGGTGTCGACCGTGGGACTTAGAAAAATTTCGGGAAGTCCGATTCGCCTGCTGGAATTACCGCACGGGCTGGACACCTCGCTCCGCCGAATCGGTATTTTCCATTTTTCTTGAAAAATAAATTTTTGTAATTTTTTTTAACGTTGAAAACGTTAATAAACATCATGTTTACGCATGGATTAAACATTGAAATAATTTTAAAACGCTTATTAAAAAAGTTGGTGTCGACCGTGGGACTTAGAAAAATTTCGGGAAGTCCGATTCGCCTGCTGGAATTACCGCACGGGCAGGACACCTCGCTCCGACGAATCGGTTTTTTCCATTTTTTCCGAAAAATAAATTTTTGTAATTTTTTTTAATGTTAAAAACGTTAATAAACTTCATGTTTACGCATGGATTAAACATTGAAATAATTTTAAAACACTTATTAAAAAAGTTGGTGTCGACCGTGGGACTTAGAAAAATTTCGGGAAGTCCGATTCGCCTGCTGGAATTACCGCACGGGCAGGACACCTCGCTCCGACGAATCGGTTTTTTCCATTTTTTTTGAAAAATAAATTTTTGTAATTTTTTTTAACGTTGAAAACGTTAATAAACATCATGTTTACGCATGGATTAAACATTGAAATAATTTTAAAACGCTTATTAAAAAAGTTGGTGTCGACCGTGGGACTTAGAAAAATTTCGGGAAGTCCGATTCGCCTGCTGGAATTACCGCACGGGCTGGACACCTCGCTCCGCCGAATCGGTTTTTTCCTTTTTTTCCGAAAAATAAATTTTTGTAATTTTTTTTAATGTTAAAAACGTTAATAAACTTCATGTTTACGCATGGATTAAACATTGAAATAATTTTAAAACGCTTATTAAAAAAGTTGGTGTCGACCGTGGGACTTAGAAAAATTTCGGGAAGTCCGATTCGCCTGCTGGAATTACCGCACGGGCAGGACACCTCGCTCCGACGAATCGGTTTTTTCCATTTTTTCCGAAAAATAAATTTTTGTAATTTTTTTTAATGTTAAAAACGTTAATAAACTTCATGTTTACGCATGGATTAAACATTGAAATAATTTTAAAACGCTTATTAAAAAAGTTGGTGTCGACCGTGGGACTTAGAAAAATTTCGGGAAGTCCGATTCGCCTGCTGGAATTACCGCACGGGCAGGACACCTCGCTCCGACGAATCGGTTTTTTCCATTTTTTTTGAAAAATAAATTTTTGTAATTTTTTTTAACGTTGAAAACGTTAATAAACATCATGTTTACGCATGGATTAAACATTGAAATAATTTTAAAACGCTTATTAAAAAAGTTGGTGTCGACCGTGGGACTTAGAAAAATTTCGGGAAGTCCGATTCGCCTGCTGGAATTACCGCACGGGCTGGACACCTCGCTCCGCCGAATCGGTTTTTTCCTTTTTTTCCGAAAAATAAATTTTTGTAATTTTTTTTAATGTTAAAAACGTTAATAAACTTCATGTTTACGCATGGATTAAACATTGAAATAATTTTAAAACGCTTATTAAAAAAGTTGGTGTCGACCGTGGGACTTAGAAAAATTTCGGGAAGTCCGATTCGCCTGCTGGAATTACCGCACGGGCAGGACACCTCGCTCCGACGAATCGGTTTTTTCCATTTTTTCCGAAAAATAAATTTTTGTAATTTTTTTTAATGTTAAAAACGTTAATAAACTTCATGTTTACGCATGGATTAAACATTGAAATAATTTTAAAACGCTTATTAAAAAAGTTGGTGTCGACCGTGGGACTTAGAAAAATTTCGGGAAGTCCGATTCGCCTGCTGGAATTACCGCACGGGCAGGACACCTCGCTCCGACGAATCGGTTTTTTCCATTTTTTTCGAAAAATAAATTTTTGTAATTTTTTTTAACGTTGAAAACGTTAATAAACATCATGTTTACGCATGGATTAAACATTGAAATAATTTTAAAACGCTTATTAAAAAAGTTGGTGTCGACCGTGGGACTTAGAAAAATTTCGGGAAGTCCGATTCGCCTGCTGGAATTACCGCACGGGCTGGACACCTCGCTCCGCCGAATCGGTTTTTTCCTTTTTTTCCGAAAAATAAATTTTTGTAATTTTTTTTAATGTTAAAAACGTTAATAAACTTCATGTTTACGCATGGATTAAACATTGAAATAATTTTAAAACGCTTATTAAAAAAGTTGGTGTCGACCGTGGGACTTAGAAAAATTTCGGGAAGTCCGATTCGCCTGCTGGAATTACCGCACGGGCAGGACACCTCGCTCCGACGAATCGGTTTTTTCCATTTTTTCCGAAAAATAAATTTTTGTAATTTTTTTTAATGTTAAAAACGTTAATAAACTTCATGTTTACGCATGGATTAAACATTGAAATAATTTTAAAACGCTTATTAAAAAAGTTGGTGTCGACCGTGGGACTTAGAAAAATTTCGGGAAGTCCGATTCGCCTGCTGGAATTACCGCACGGGCTGGACACCTCGCTCCGCCGAATCGGTTTTTTCCTTTTTTTCCGAAAAATAAATTTTTGTAATTTTTTTTAATGTTAAAAACGTTAATAAACTTCATGTTTACGCATGGATTAAACATTGAAATAATTTTAAAACGCTTATTAAAAAAGTTGGTGTCGACCGTGGGACTTAGAAAAATTTCGGGAAGTCCGATTCGCCTGCTGGAATTACCGCACGGGCAGGACACCTCGCTCCGACGAATCGGTTTTTTCCATTTTTTCCGAAAAATAAATTTTTGTAATTTTTTTTAATGTTAAAAACGTTAATAAACTTCATGTTTACGCATGGATTAAACATTGAAATAATTTTAAAACGCTTATTAAAAAAGTTGGTGTCGACCGTGGGACTTAGAAAAATTTCGGGAAGTCCGATTCGCCTGCTGGAATTACCGCACGGGCAGGACACCTCGCTCCGACGAATCGGTTTTTTCCATTTTTTTTGAAAAATAAATTTTTGTAATTTTTTTTAACGTTGAAAACGTTAATAAACATCATGTTTACGCATGGATTAAACATTGAAATAATTTTAAAACGCTTATTAAAAAAGTTGGTGTCGACCGTGGGACTTAGAAAAATTTCGGGAAGTCCGATTCGCCTGCTGGAATTACCGCACGGGCTGGACACCTCGCTCCGCCGAATCGGTTTTTTCCTTTTTTTCCGAAAAATAAATTTTTGTAATTTTTTTTAATGTTAAAAACGTTAATAAACTTCATGTTTACGCATGGATTAAACATTGAAATA
>NW_027475386.1:5000-12500 GCF_051020985.1 Nomia melanderi | reverse complement strand
ATGCGTTCTATAATAGAAATACCCGTCGTAGCGTTTCTTCCGAGTCAACCCGCTCACGAAACACTCTCTCGTCGTGGAATCCCCGCGTCGGAGAGTAAAACGCGAATTCATAGTATGGAAACTTACGTCTCTCGACGATGGGACGATCCACGCGAAGAGTTGTTACGTGCACGCGTATGGTGCGATTGCGTCGATTCGCTTTTCTGTACGGGGAGTAATAGAACGTTGAGTTGACTTATCGGGTCTTCGTTGGAATTACCGTCGCTGGCATTGTAAACTCCAGATGACCTTGTGATTCCTTCGTCGGGCACTGGTAAAGGGTGGCGATGATGCGTTCTATAATAGAAATACCCGTCGTAGCGTTTCTTCCGAGTCAACCCGCTCACGAAACTCTCTCTCGTCGTGGAATCCCCGCGTCGGAGAGTAAAACGCGAATTCATACTATGAAAACTTACGTCTCTCGACGATGGGACGATCCACGCGAAGAGTTGTTTACGTGCACGCGTATGGTGCGATTGCGTCGATTCGCTTTTCTGTACGGGGAGAAATAGAACGTTGAGTTGACTTATCGGGTCTTCGTTGGAATTACCGTCGCTGGCATTGTAAACTCCAGATGACCTTGTGATTCCTTCGTCGGGCACTGGTAAAGGGTGGCGATGATGCGTTCTATAATAGAAATACCCGTCGTAGCGTTTCTTCCGAGTCAACCCGCTCACGAAACTCTCTCTCGTCGTGGAATCCCCGCGTCGGAGAGTAAAACGCGAATTCATACTATGAAAACTTACGTCTCTCGACGATGGGACGATCCACGCGAAGAGTTGTTTACGTGTACGCGTATGGTGCGATTGCGTCGATTCGCTTTTCTGTACGGGGAGAAATAGAACGTTGAGTTGACTTATCGGGTCTTCGTTGGAATTACCGTCGCTGGCATTGTAAACTCCAGATGACCTTGTGATTCCTTCGTCGGGCACTGGTAAAGGGTGGCGATGATGCGTTCTATAATAGAAATACCCGTCGTAGCGTTTCTTCCGAGTCAACCCGCTCACGAAACTCTCTCTCTCGTCGTGGAATCCCCGCGTCGGAGAGTAAAACGCCGAAGGCTTACTATGAAACTTACGTCTCTCGACGATGGGACGATCCACGCGAAGAGTTGTTACGTGCACGCGTATGGTGCGATTGCGTCGATTCGCTTTTCTGTACGGGGAGTAATAGAACGTTGAGTTGACTTATCGGGTCTTCGTTGGAATTACCGTCGCTGGCATTGTAAACTCCAGATGACCTTGTGATTCCTTCGTCGGGCACTGGTAAAGGGTGGCGATGATGCGTTCTATAATAGAAATACCCGTCGTAGCGTTTCTTCCGAGTCAACCCGCTCACGAAACTCTCTCTCGTCGTGGAATCCCCGCGTCGGAGAGTAAAACGCGAATTCATACTATGAAAACTTACGTCTCTCGACGATGGGACGATCCACGCGAAGAGTTGTTTACGTGCACGCGTATGGTGCGATTGCGTCGATTCGCTTTTCTGTACGGGGAGAAATAGAACGTTGAGTTGACTTATCGGGTCTTCGTTGGAATTACCGTCGCTGGCATTGTAAACTCCAGATGACCTTGTGATTCCTTCGTCGGGCACTGGTAAAGGGTGGCGATGATGCGTTCTATAATAGAAATACCCGTCGTAGCGTTTCTTCCGAGTCAACCCGCTCACGAAACTCTCTCTCGTCGTGGAATCCCCGCGTCGGAGAGTAAAACGCGAATTCATACTATGAAAACTTACGTCTCTCGACGATGGGACGATCCACGCGAAGAGTTGTTTACGTGCACGCGTATGGTGCGATTGCGTCGATTCGCTTTTCTGTACGGGGAGAAATAGAACGTTGAGTTGACTTATCGGGTCTTCGTTGGAATTACCGTCGCTGGCATTGTAAACTCCAGATGACCTTGTGATTCCTTCGTCGGGCACTGGTAAAGGGTGGCGATGATGCGTTCTATAATAGAAATACCCGTCGTAGCGTTTCTTCCGAGTCAACCCGCTCACGAAACTCTCTCTCGTCGTGGAATCCCCGCGTCGGAGGGTAAAACGCGATATATAATAGTATATGCCAGTGGTTCGCGCGCGTCGTCTCTGAGATACGCGGTCGACAGAGTTCCGAAAACACGTGATGTGCCACGATTTCCGTGCGTCTTACATCTTTCGACGATGGGACGATCCACGCGAAGAGAACGTTCGTGCTTGCGTGAGGTGCAACAGCGTCGATTCGCTTTTCTGTACGGGGAGAAATAGAACGTTGAGTTGACTTATCGGGTCTTCGTTGGAATTACCGTCGCTGGCATTGTAAACTCCAGATGACCTTGTGATTCCTTCGTCGGGCACTGGTAAAGGGTGGCGATGATTCGTTCTATAATAGTAATACCCGTCGTAGCGTTTCGACCGATGTCACCCGCCACGAATGTCTCTCTCGACGTGGAAACCCCGCGCCGAAGAGTAAACGCGAAGGCTTACCATACGAAAGAAAACGGTATTATACGCCTGTGGTATGTGCGTCTCGGCTCTGTGATACGCGATCGGCAGAGTTACAAAAAAACGTTGATGGGCCACGATTTCCGTGCGTCTTACATCTTTCGACGATGGGACGATCCACGCGAAGAGTAGTTACGTGCTCGCGCGAGGTGCGATAGCGTCGATTCGCTTTTCTGTACGGGGAGAAATAGAACGATGAGTTGACTTATCGGGTCTTCGTTGGAATTACCGTCGCTGGCATTGTAAACTCCAGATGACCTTGTGATTCCTTCGTCGGGCACTGGTAAAGGGTGGCGATGATTCGTTCTATAATAGAAATACCCGTCGTAGCGATTCGGCCGAGACACCCGCCACGAAACTCTCTCTCGTCGTGGAATCCCCATGTCGGAGAGTAAAACGCGAAGGCTAACTATATAAGAAACATATAGTATTATTTATGCCTGTGGTTCTCCGTTTGTCCTACTCTCAGATACGCGACTCGGAGAGTTACGAATAATCGTGATGGACCACGATTTCTGTACGTCTTACATCTTTCGACGATGGGACGATCCACGCGAAGAGATCATTCCTGCTTGCGTGAGGTGCGATAGCGCCGATTCGCTTTTCTGTACGGGGAGAAATAGAACGATGAGTTGACTTATCGGGTCTTCGTTGGAATTACCGTCGCTGGCATTGTAAACTCCAGATGACCTTGTGATTCCTTCGTCGGGCACTGGTAAAGGGTGGCGATGATTCGTTCTATAATAGAAATACCCGTCGTAGCGATTCGGCCGTGTCACCCGCCACGAAAATCTCTCTCGTCGTGGAATCCCCGCGTCGTAGAGTAAACGCGAAGGCTTGCTATAGAAGACTATAGTTTATACGCCTGTGGTTCACCGGTTGCCTGCTCTCCGGGGTACGCGATCGCGCAGGAGTTACGGAAGAACTTGATGGGCCACGATCTCCAAGCGGCTATATCTTTCGACGATGGGACGATTCACGCGAAGAGAACGTTCGTGCATGCGTGAGGTGCGATAGCGTTGATTCGCTTGTCTGTACGGGGAGAAATAGAACGATGAGTTGACTTATCGGGTCTTCGTTGGAATTACCGTCGCTGGCATTGTAAACTCCAGATGACCTTGTGATTCCTTCGTCGGGCACTGGTAAAGGGTGGCGATGATTCGTTCTATAATAGAAATACCCGTCGTAGCGTTTCGACCGATGTCACCCGCCACGAAATTCTCTCTCGTCGTGGAATCCCCGCGTCGGAGAGTAACCGCCGAAGGCTTGCTATAGAAGACTATAGTTTATACGCCTGTGGTTCACCGGTTGCCGGCTCTCCGGGGCACGCGATCGCGCGAAGGTTACGGAGGGACGTGAAGCGCCCGAGCAATGAAACGTCCGCAGGAGGAAACGAGCAACCGCCGAACATTGTTTCGCGACGTTTCCATAATGTATTGTCGTTTCGCTCGCATCCCGCTTCTTTCCCCTAGTTTCCTCGACGCGTAGTTTCGCAGCCTTAGTGGACGAATCATTCTCGATTCGAGGAAAGATATGCAGTGGGGCGTGCAATGAGCCCGCCAGAGACCACGATCTCCAATGCGTCTTTACATCTTTCGACGATGGGATGATCCACGCGAAGAGAACGTTCGTGCTTGCGCGAGGTGCGTTAGCGTCGATTCGCTTTTCTGTACGGGGAGAAATAGAACGATGAGTTGACTTATCGGGTCTTCGTTGGAATTACCGTCGCTGGCATTGTAAACTCCAGATGACCTTGTGATTCCTTCGTCGGGCACTGGTAAAGGGTGGCGATGATTCGTTCTATAATAGAAATACCCGTCGTAGCGATTCGGCCGAGTCACCCGCCACGAAACTGTCTCTCTTTCGTCGTGGAAACCCCGCGTCGGAGAGTAAAACGCGCGAAGGCTGTGACTGTAACATATATATATACAGTATACAATGCCTGTGGTTTTTGCGCGTGTCGGCTCTTCGGTATACGCGATCGGCCAGAGTTACGGAGGGACGGTGAAGCGCACGAGAAATTGAAACGGCCGCACGATTGGAACCGAGCAACCGTCGAACATTGTTTCGCGACGTTTCCATAATGCGTTTTCGTTTCGCTCGCATACCGCTTCTTTTCCCCTAGTCTCTGAGACGCGTTTTCGAGCCGTTCTTCTACTATCGATTCTCGTAGAGAGAAGGGACCGGGTAGTCTGGAAGTGGAACCCGCATCTTGCGTGTACCGTACACGGAATTGAGAGGACCGGCCGTGAAGCTCGTTTTAAAGCCGTGCGTCTGACACCCAACTCTTGCGCGCCAATTTCGCGGCAAGAGATAATATGGGACGAATGACCGGCAAAGAGCCAGCTGTGAAGTCTGTTTTTTTAATCGAATCCGTGGACGTGTGTATGCCGTAGCGTCGCTCGTCGTGTTCGTTCATGGTCGTTCCGAGAGAAAGAACGAAAGCGGTAACGAAGGGACCGGCCGTGAAGCTCGTTTTAAAGCCGCGCGTCTGACACCCAACTCTTGCGCGCCAATTTCGCGGCAAGAGATAACATGGGACGAATGACCGGCAAAGAGCCAGCTGTGAAGTCTTTTTTCATTATTTGCTTTCAATCGATCGATCGGTACGATTCGTGCAACGTTTCGCGCGATGCGACGCGAAAACATGCGCGCAACAATAGATGCGTCTGATCGGAAGAACGCGAGGGTCGACTGCACGCGATGGATTCAGTATCGGGTAGGATACAAAATATATCCCCGTCGTTTCCACGCGTGCGAGTCTTCTGCGTCTTTCGCGGGTTTTTGAATGCACTATACGCCCGGAACGTCGAGAAATATATACATATTACTTGAACGTTTTTCGTCTCGAAAGGCTTCGGTGTCGTCTCCAAGGCGACGCCTGAATCTCCTTCGCGCGCTGGTCGGAGATTCAGGTATCAACTTTTATCTTCTCTTTGAAAGAAGAGAGATATTAGGTCGAACAAATGAGAATAAAATTATATATGTGAAATATAAAATTTATACGATTACCCTGAACGGTGGATCACTTGGCTCGTGGGTCGATGAAGAACGCAGCTAATTGCGCGTCAACGTGTGAACTGCAGGACACATGAACATCGACATTTCGAACGCACATTGCGGTCCACGGATACAATTCCTGGACCACGCCTGGCTGAGGGTCGTTTACGTACCATACACTGCTTGCGTAGCTCTGTCAAATCCCCGCCGTCGTTCACCTCTTCGGATCGAACGTTTTTTTACCGAAGGGCGCAAAGAACGTTTCTGAGTCGGGTTAAGAGAAGGATGCTACGTACGAGCGAACGATGGGTGTCTCGTCGGCGTTTGTCGCGGACACGCGAAAATTCTGTGAATTTCACGGACAGTGTACGTTCTAGTTGTTGCAAAACGATCGGAATCGTTTGTATGGACTCGCGTGAGTGTTCGCGGCGTCGTGCGTCGTTCAATTACGACCGCCCGCGGATACCGCTCCACTGCGATATGGATCTGAGCGACAACTTTTTCGGCTGTTCGTGAGATGAACGGTTTCGTGTGTTTAGAAAAATTTTTTTTCCCGCGCTCCCGACGTCACCTGAAATGATGCGTCAGAGGTGAAAGAAAATATTAAGAAGTCGAGAGAGAGAGAGACTACACACGTTTTATTCATATTTTGTATACCGTGCGTGAGACGGATGTGCACGACACGTCGTATGTCGGTATATTACCGACTGGCCCCAGGGAGATTGTTTTCTTCCTCTCTTACGAATGAGATGTACGTTTCGGAGGATCGTCGTTACCGAAACACACGGCAAAACGAGACTTCTCGCAGCAGAACCTTTATACACAATACACATCGACTCTTTTTACCCCGAGAGAGAGAGAAAAGGTGTATTTCTTTTTTTTATTTTTCGAATTCGACGCACGAACGCTTTGACGACTGGAGAAAAACACGGTGTGTGTTAAAATCGTGCGGGACGAGCATGCGTATTCGTAACGGGTCGAATAGTTCTTATTCCCCGTCGTCGCGTGTCCTCGCTGGACCACCACCGTGCGCTTCCGCCACGTTCAGTTGAATTTCGAAATATATATATATAAAAAGAATCACCATATACTCTCTTTCGGGAGGTGTATTTTTATCGGTTTCTGCTATAGAGAAGAGACGGAGATCGTGTTGTGAGGTGTAACGTTTCTGTATCCCCGTTTCGGAGGATCGTCGTTATCGGCGGAACACACGTCAAAACGAGACTTCTCGCAGAACCTTTATACACAATACACATCGACTCTTTTACCCCGAGAGAGAGAAAAGGTGTTTTTCTTTTTTTTTTATTTTTCGAATTCGACGCACGAACGCTTTGACGACTGGAGAAAAACACGGTGTGTGTTAAAATCGTGCGGGACGAGCATGCGTATTCGTAACGGGTCGAATAGTTCTTATTCCCCGTCGTCGCGTGTCCTCGCTGGACCACCACCGTGCGCTTCCGCCACGTTCAGTTGTATTTCGAAATATATATATATATAAAAAGAATCACCATATACTCTCTTTCGGGAGGTGTATTTTTATCGGTTTCTGCTATAGAGAAGAGACGGACGATCGTGTGTGACACCACGTGGTAACGTTTCCGTATCCCCGTAAAATACGTTTATCTTTTCTCGTAGAAAAGAGAGAGGAAGAGGCAGGAGCTCCTCTTTGGCGAGGCTTTCGAACGTCGCGTCCCGTCCGCCGGAATATAATGATATAAATATATAACCGCCGCCGACTTTGTGCGAAAGCGTTGAAACGAACGCGTCGGTCGCCCCATGGTGTGTGTTTGTCGTGTCTTCTTTTCCTCTTCTGCACTTCTCTTCACTGTCGATCGCGAGACCGCGCGAGATCCGCTTCGGTCGTCCAGTCCCCGAAAATTCTTCTCGGACGGGCGTTAAAGTTAACCGGAGCGCGAGATCGTCTAGCGAGAGTCTTTTTCGCGATCGAGTAAAATGTGATAGAAGAAGGAGAAGAGTGTA
>NW_027475385.1:0-59468 GCF_051020985.1 Nomia melanderi | reverse complement strand
AGTTTTACATAGATTTATATAGTTTAATCAGATTTATATAGTTCTTTATAGTTTCATATAGTTTTATTAGTTCCATATAGTTTTATATAGTTCTATACAGATTTATAGAGTTTTATATAGTTTTAAAGAGTTTTATATAGTTGTATATACTTTTATATAGTTTTATGTAGTTTTATATAGTTTTATATACTTCCATGTAGTTTTATTAGTTTTATATAGTTTGTTGTAGTTTTATATCGTTTTAAATAGTTTTATATAGTTTTATATAGTTTTATATAGCTTTATATAGTTTTATATAGTTTTATATAGTTTTATATGGTTTTATATAGTTTTAAATTGTTTTATATAGTTTTATAAGTTTTATATAGCTTTGTATTGTTTTATATAGTTTTATATAGTTTTATTAGTTTTATATAGTTTTACATAGTTTTGCATAGTTTTAACAGTTTTATATAGTGTTATATAGATTTATGTAGTTTTATATAGTTGTATGTGGTTTTATGTAGTTTTATTAGTTTTATATATTTATATAGTTTTATATA
This sequence comes from Nomia melanderi, assembly GCF_051020985.1. Taxonomy (NCBI): domain Eukaryota; kingdom Metazoa; phylum Arthropoda; class Insecta; order Hymenoptera; family Halictidae; genus Nomia; species Nomia melanderi. The sequence continues at coordinate 58,926 of NW_027475385.1, read as the reverse complement.
GTTTTATATAGGTTTATATATTTTTATCAGTTTTATATAGTTTTATATAGTTTCATTTAGTTTTATATAGTTTTATTAGTTTTATATAGTTTTATATAGTTTTATATAGTTTTATGTAATTTAATTAGTTTTATATAGTTTTTATCGTTTTGTATAGTTTTATATAGTTTTATATAGTTTTCTATTGTTTTACATAGTTTAATTGGTTTTATATAGTTTTTTATAGTTTTATATAGTTTTATATAGTTTTATATACTTTTGTATAGTTTCATGTAGTTTTATATAGTTCTCTTTAGTTTCATATAGTTTTACATAGGTTTAATAGTTTTATATAGTTTTAGATAGTATTATGTAGATTTATATAGTTTTAGGTAGTTTTATATAGTTTTATATAGTTTTATATAGTTTTATTAGTTTTATATAGTTTTACATAGTTTTACGTAGTTTTACTAGTTTTATATAGTTTTATATAGTTTCATATAGTTTCATATAGTTTTATATAGTTTTATTAGTTTTATTAGTTTTATATAGTTTTATATTGTTTTATATAGTTTTATATAGTTTCATATAGTTTCATATAGTTTTATACAGTTTTATATAGTTTTATATAGTTTTATATAGTTTTAAATACATTTATTAAGTTTAATATAGTTTTATATAGTTTTATATAGTTTTATATAGTTTAATATAGTTTTATACTGTTTTATATAGTTTTATATAGTTTTATATAGTTTTGTATAGTTTTATATATTTTTATATAGTTTTATATAGTTTTATATAGTTTTATATAGGTTTGTATAGTTTTATATAGTGTTATATAGTTTTATATAGTTTTACATAAATATGCATAGTTTTATATAGTTTTATATATTTTTGTATCGTTTTGTATAGTTTTATATAAATTTATATAGTTTTATATAGTTTTATACAGTTTTATTTAGTTTTATATAGTTTTATATAGTTTTGTGTAGTTTTATATAGTTTTATATAGTTTTATATTGTTTTATATAGTTTAATATTGTTTTATATAGTTTCATATAGTTTTATGTAGTTTTATGTAGTTTTATATAGTTTTCTATAGTTGTATATATTTTTGTATAGTTTTATATAGTTTTATATTGTTTTATATAGTTCTATGTAGTTTTATATAGTTTTATATAGTTTTGTATATTTTTATATCGTTTTATATAGTTTTGTCTAGTTTTATATAGTTTTATATAGTTTTGTATAGTTTTATATAGTCTTATATAGTTTTATATAGTTTTATATAGTTTTATATAGTTTTATATAGTTTTATATAGTTTTATATAGTTTTATACAGTTTTATATAGTTTTGTACAGTTTTCTGTAGTTTTATATAGTTTTATATAGTTTTATATAGTTTTATATAGTTTTATATAGTTTTATAGAGTTTTATGTTGTTTTATATAGTTTTATATACTTTTATATAGTTTTATATCTTTTCGTATAGTTTTATATAATTTTATATAGTTTTATGTAGTTTTATTTAGTTTTATTTAGTTTTATGTAGTTTTATATAGTTTTATATAGATTTATATCGTTCCATATAGTTTTGTAGAGTTTTATATAGCTTTATATATAGTTTTATATAGTTTTATATACTTTTATACAGTTTTATATAGTTTTATATAGTTTTATGTAGTTTTATATTGTTTTATATAGTTGTATATAGTTTTATATAGTTTTATATAGTTTTATATAGTTTTATATAGTTTTATATAGTTTTATATAGTTTTATATAGTTTTGTATAGTTTTATATAATTATGCATAGTGTTGCATAGTTTTTATATAGTTTTATATATGTTTATATAAATTTATATAACTAGTTATTGTTTTATGAAGTTTTATATATTTTTATATAGTTTTATATAGTTTTATATAGTTTTATATAGTTTTATATAGTTTTATAGAGTTGTATATCTTTTTCTATAGTTTTGTATTGTTTTATATAGTTTTACATAGATTTACATAGTTTTACATAGTTTTACATAGTTTTACATAGTTTTACATAGTTTTATATAGATTTATATAGTTTCATATAGTTTTATATGCTTTTATATAGCTTGATATAGTTTGATATGGTTTTATATAGTTTTATATAGTTTTATATATCTTTATATATGTTTATATGTTGGTATAGTTTTATATAGTTTTATATAGTTTTAGATAGTTTTAGATAGTTTTATATAGTTTTATATAGATTTATATAGTTTTATATAGTTTTATATGGTTTTATATAGTTTTATACGGTTTTATATAGTTTTATATAATTTTATGTAGGATTATATAGGTTTATATAATTTTATATTGTTTTATTTAGTTTTATATAGTTTTATATAGTTTTATATAGTTTTATATAGTTTTATACAGATTTATATAGTGTTATATAGTTTTATATGGTTTTATATAGTTTTATACAGTTTTATTTAGTTTTATATAGTTTTATATAGTTTTGTGTAGTTTTATATAGTTTTATATAGTTTTATATTGTTTTATATAGTTTAATATTGTTTTATATAGTTTCATATAGTTTTATGTAGTTTTATGTAGTTTTATATAGTTTTCTATAGTTGTATATATTTTTGTATAGTTTTATATAGTTTTATATTGTTTTATATAGTTCTATGTAGTTTTATATAGTTTTATATAGTTTTGTATATTTTTATATCGTTTTATATAGTTTTGTCTAGTTTTATATAGTTTTATATAGTTTTGTATAGTTTTATATAGTCTTATATAGTTTTATATAGTTTTATATAGTTTTATATAGTTTTATATAGTTTTATATAGTTTTATATAGTTTTATACAGTTTTATATAGTTTTGTACAGTTTTCTGTAGTTTTATATAGTTTTATATAGTTTTATATAGTTTTATATAGTTTTATATAGTTTTATAGAGTTTTATGTTGTTTTATATAGTTTTATATACTTTTATATAGTTTTATATCTTTTCGTATAGTTTTATATAATTTTATATAGTTTTATTTAGTTTTATGTAGTTTTATATAGTTTTATATAGATTTATATCGTTCCATATAGTTTTGTAGAGTTTTATATAGCTTTATATATAGTTTTATATAGTTTTATATACTTTTATACAGTTTTATATAGTTTTATATAGTTTTATGTAGTTTTATATTGTTTTATATAGTTGTATATAGTTTTATATAGTTTTATATAGTTTTATATAGTTTTATATAGTTTTATATAGTTTTATATAGTTTTATATAGTTTTGTATAGTTTTATATAATTATGCATAGTGTTGCATAGTTTTATATAGTTTTATATATGTTTATATAAATTTATATAACTAGTTATTGTTTTATGAAGTTTTATATATTTTTATATAGTTTTATATAGTTTTATATAGTTTTATATAGTTTTATATAGTTTTATAGAGTTGTATATCTTTTTCTATAGTTTTGTATTGTTTTATATAGTTTTACATAGATTTACATAGTTTTACATAGTTTTACATAGTTTTACATAGTTTTACATAGTTTTATATAGATTTATATAGTTTCATATAGTTTTATATGCTTTTATATAGCTTGATATAGTTTGATATGGTTTTATATAGTTTTATATAGTTTTATATATCTTTATATATGTTTATATGTTGGTATAGTTTTATATAGTTTTATATAGTTTTAGATAGTTTTAGATAGTTTTATATAGTTTTATATAGATTTATATAGTTTTATATAGTTTTATATGGTTTTATATAGTTTTATACGGTTTTATATAGTTTTATATAATTTTATGTAGGATTATATAGGTTTATATAATTTTATATTGTTTTATTTAGTTTTATATAGTTTTATATAGTTTTATATAGTTTTATATAGTTTTATACAGATTTATATAGTGTTATATAGTTTTATATGGTTTTATATAGTTTTATATAATTTTGTATACTTATGTATAGTTTTATATAGTTTTATATAGTTTTATATAATTTTATATTGGATTATATATAGGTTTGTATAGTTTTATATAGTTTTGTATACTTTTAAATAGCTTTATATAGCTTCATATAGTTTTATGTAGATTTATATAGTTTTGTATAGTTTTATATAGTTTTATATAGTTTTATGTAGTTTTATATAGATTTATATCGTTTCGTATAGGTTTATATAGTTTTATATAGTTTTAAATAGTTTTATACAGTTTTATATAGTTTTGTACAGTTTTCTGTAGTTTTGTACAGTTTTCTGTAGTTTTATATAGTTTTATATAGTTTTATATAGTTTAATATAGTTTTATACTGTTTTATATAGTTTTATATAGTTTTATATAGTTTTGTATAGTTTTATATATTTTTATATAGTTTTATATAGTTTTATATAGTTTTATATAGGTTTGTATAGTTTTATATAGTGTTATATAGTTTTATATAGTTTTACATAAATATGCATAGTTTTATATAGTTTTATATATTTTTGTATCGTTTTGTATAGTTTTATATAAATTTATATAGTTTTATATAGTTTTATACAGTTTTATTTAGTTTTATATAGTTTTATATAGTTTTGTGTAGTTTTATATAGTTTTATATAGTTTTATATTGTTTTATATAGTTGAATATTGTTTTATATAGTTTCATATAGTTTTATGTAGTTTTATGTAGTTTAAATAGTTTTCTATAGTTGTATATATTTTTGTATAGTTTTATATAGTTTTATATTGTTTTATATAGTTCTATGTAGTTTTATATAGTTTTATATAGTTTTGTATATTTTTATATCGTTTTATATAGTTTTGTCTAGTTTTATATAGTTTTATATAGTTTTGTATAGTTTTATATAGTCTTATATAGTTTTATATAGTTTTATATAGTTTTATATAGTTTTATATAGTTTTATATAGGTTTGAATAGTTTTATATAGTTTTATACAGTTTTATACAGTTTTATACAGTTTCATTTAGTTTTATACAGTTTTATATAGTTTTATATAGTTTTATATAGTTTTGTATAGTTTTATATAGTTTTATATAGTTTTATATTGTTTTATATAGTTTAATATTGTTTTATATAGTTTCATATAGTTTCATATAGTTTCATATAGTTTTATGCTGTTTTATATAGTTTTATATAGTTTTATACAGTTTTATATAGTTTTATATACTTTTATATAGTTTTACATGGTTTTATATTGTTTTATATGGTTTTATATAGTTTTATATTGTTTTATATAGTTTTATGTAGTTTTATATTGTTTTATATAGTTTTATATAGTTTTATATAGTTTTATATAGTTTTATATATGTTTATATGGATTTATATAGTTTTATATTGTTTTATGTAGTTTTATATAGTTTTATATATGTTTGTATAGTTTTATATAGTTTCATATAATTATGCATAGCTTTGTATAGTTTTATATAGGTTTATATAGTTTTATGTAGGTGTTTATAGTTTTATATAATTTTATATAGTTTTATATAGTTTTATACAATTTTATGTAGTTTTATACAGTTTTATATAGTTTTATATAATTTTAGATAGTTTTGTATAGTTGTATACATTTTTATATAGTTTTATATAGTGTTATATCGTTTTGTATAGTTTTATATAGTTTTATATAGTATTATATAGTCTTATATCGTTCTATATAGTTTTGTATAGTTTTATATAGTTCTATATCGTTTTGCATAGTTTTGCATATTATTCTATAATTTTATATAGTTTATTATAGTTTTGTATAGTTTTATATAGTTTTATATGGTTTTATATAGTTTTATATAGTTTTATATAGTTTTATACAGTTTTATATAGTTTTGTACAGTTTTCTGTAGTTTTATATAGTTTTATATAGTTTTATATAGTTTTATATAGTTTTATATAGTTTTATAGAGTTTTATGTTGTTTTATATAGTTTTATATACTTTTATATAGTTTTATATCTTTTCGTATAGTTTTATATAATTTTATATAGTTTTATGTAGTTTTATTTAGTTTTATTTAGTTTTATGTAGTTTTATATAGTTTTATTGAGTTTTATATAGTTTTGTAGAGTTTTATATAGTTTTATATAGATTTATATCGTTCCATATAGTTTTGTAGAGTTTTATATAGCTTTATATATAGTTTTATATAGTTTTATATACTTTTATACAGTTTTATATAGTTTTATATAGTTTTATGTAGTTTTATATTGTTTTATATAGTTGTATATAGTTTTATATAGTTTTATATAGTTTTATATAGTTTTATATCGTTTTGTATAGTTTTATATAGTTTTATATAGTTTTGTATAGTTTTATATAGTTTTATACAGTTTTATATAGTTTAACATCGTTTAATATAGTTTTATATAGTTTTATACAGTTTTATATAGTTTAACATCGTTTTATATAGTTTTATATAGTTTTATACAGTTTTAGATAGTTTATATAGTTTTATATAGTTTTATATAGTTTTATATCGTTTTGTATAGTTTTATATAGTTTTATACAGTTTTGTATAGTTTTATATAGTTTTATATAGTTTTATATAGATTTATATAGATTTATATAGTTTTATATAGTTTTATATAGTTTTATATAATTATGCATAATGTTGTATAGTTTTATATAGTTTTATATAGTTTTATACAGTTTTATATAGTTTAACATCGTTTAATATAGTTTTATATAGTTTTATACAGTTTTATATAGTTTAACATCGTTTTATATAGTTTTATATAGTTTTATACAGTTTTAGATAGTTTATATAGTTTTATATAGTTTTATATAGTTTTATATCGTTTTATATAGTTTGATATAGGTTTGTATACTTTTATATAGTTTTATATAGTTTTATATACTTTTATATGGTTTTATATAGTTTTATATAGTTTTGTATAGTTTTATATAATTTTATATAGTTTTATATAGTTTTATATAGTTTTGTCTTGTTTTATATACATTTATATAGTTTTATATAGTTTTATATAGTTTTATATAATTTTATATAGTTTTATATAGTTTTATATAGTTTTATATAGTTTTATATAGTTTTATATAGTTTTATACAGTTTTATATAGTTTAACATCGTTTTATATAATTTTATATAGCTTTATATAATTTGATATAGTTTTGTATAATTTTATATGGTTTTATATAGTTTTATATGGTTTTATATAGTTTTATATAGTTTTATATATTTTATATAGTTTTATATAGTTTTATATAGTTTAATATAGTTTTATATAGTTTTATTTAATTTTATATAGTCTTATATAGTTTTATATAGTTTTATATAGTTTTATGTAGTTTTATATAGTTTTATATAGTTTTATATAGTTTTGTATCGTTTTTATATAGTTTTATATAATTTTATATAGTTTTAAGTAGTTTTAAGTAGTTTTATATAGTTTTATATAGTTTTATATAGTTTTATATAGATTTATATGGATTATATTGTTTTATATAGTTTTATACAGTTTTATATACTTTTATATAGTTTTATATAGTTTTATATAGTTTTATATTGTTTTGTATAGTATTATATAGTTTTATATAGTTTTGTATAGTTTTATATCGTTCTATATAGTTTTGTATAGTTTTATATACTTTTGTATAGTTTTCCATTTATTTATACAGTTTTATACAGTTTTATATAGTTTTATATAGTTTTATATCGTTTTGTATAGTTTTATATAGTTTTATATAGTTTTGTATAGTTTTCCATTTATTTATACAGTTTTATATAGTTTTATATAGTTGTATAGTTTTATATACTTTTGTATAGTTTTCCATATATTTATACAGTTTTATATAGTTTTAAATAGTTTATATAGTTTTATATAGTTTTATATAGTTTTATATAGATTTATATGGATTTATATTGTTTTATATAGTTTTATACAGTTTTATATACTTTTATATAGTTTTATATAGTTTTATATAGTTTTATATTGTTTTGTATAGTATTATATAGTTTTATATAGTTTTGTATAGTTTTATATCGTTCTATATAGTTTTGTATAGTTTTATATACTTTTGTATAGTTTTCCATTTATTTATACAGTTTTATATAGTTTATATAGTTTTATATAGTTTTATATCGTTTTGTATAGTTTTATATAGTTTTATATAGTTTTGTATAGTTTTCCATTTATTTATACAGTTTTATATAGTTTTATATAGTTTGTATAGTTTTATATACTTTTGTATAGTTTTCCATATATTTATACAGTTTTATATATTTTTAAATAGTTTATATAGTTTTATATAGTTTTATATACTTTTATATAGTTTTATATCGATTTGTATAGTTTTATATACTTTTTTATAGTTTTCCATTTATTTATACAGTTTTATATAGTTTTATATAGTTTGTATAGTTTTATATACTTTTGTATAGTTTTCCATATATTTATACAGTTTTATATAGTTTTATATAGTTTATATAGTTTTATATAGTTTTATATAGTTTTATATAGTTTTATATGGTTTTATATAGTTTTATATAGTTTTATATAGTTTTATATTGTTTTATATAGTTTTATATAGTTTTATATAGTTTTATATAGTTTTATATAGTTTTATATAGTTTTATATACTTTGATATAGGTTTGTATAGTTTTTATATAGTTTAATATAGTTTTATATAATTTTACATAGTTTTATATAGTCTTATATAGTTTTATATAGTTTTATATCGTTCTGCATAGTTTTATATCGTTTTGTATAGTTTGATATAGTTTTATATAGTATTATATAGATTTGTACAGTTTTATATCGTTTTGTATAGTTTTATATAGTTTTATATAGTTTTATATACGTTTATATAGTTTCATATCGTTTTGTATCGTTTTATATAGTTTTATATAGTTTTATATGGTTTATATACTTTTATATAGTTTTGTATAGTTTTATATAATTTTATATAGTTTTATATAATTTTATATAGTTTTATATAATTTTATATAGTTTTATATAGTTTAATATAGTTTTATGTTGTTTTATACAGATTTATATAGTTTTATATAGTTTTATATAGTTTTACATAGTTTTATATAGTTTTATATAGTTTTATATAGTTTTATATAGTTTTATATAGTTTTATATAGTTTTATATAGTTTTATATAGTTTTATATACTTTGATATAGGATTGTATAGTTTTATATAGTTTAATATAGTTTTATATAATTTTACATAGTTTTATATAGTCTTATATAGTTTTATATAGTTTTATATCGTTCTGCATAGTTTTATATCGTTTTGTATAGTTTGATATAGTTTTATATAGTATTATATAGATTTGTACAGTTTTATATCGTTTTGTATAGTTTTATATAGTTTTTATATAGTTTTATATACGTTTTATATAGTTCATATCGTTTTGTATCGTTTTATATAGTTTTATATAGTTTTATATGGTTTATATACTTTTATATAGTTTGTATAGTTTTATATAATTTTATATAGTTTATATAATTTTATATAGTTTTATATAGTTTAATATAGTTTTATGTTGTTTTATACAGATTTATATAGTTTTATATAGTTTTATATAGTTTTACATAGTTTTACATAGTTTTATATAGTTTTATATAGTTTTATATAGTTTTATATAGTTTGATATAGGTTTGTATAATTTTATATAGTTTTATATAGTTTTATATAGTTATATATGGTTTTATAAAGCTCTATATAGTTTTATATAGTTTTATATAGTTTTACATAGTTTTATATAGTTTGATATAGGTTTGTATAGGTTTGTATAGTTTTATATAGTTTTATATAGTTTTATATAGTTTTATATGGTTTTATATACTTTTATATAGTTTTGTATATTTTTATATAATTTTATATAGTTTTTATAGAGTTTTATATAGTTTTATGTGGTTTTATATAGATTTATATTGTTTTATGTAGTTTTATATAGTTTTATATAGTTTAATATAGCTTTATATAACTATGCATAGTGTTGGATAGTTTTATATAGTTTTATATATGTTTATATATATTTATATGGTTTTATATTGTTTTATGAAGTTTTATATAGTTTTATGTTTTTTTATATCGTTTTGCATAGTTATATATAATTTTATACAGTTTTATATAGTTTTATATAGTTTTACATACTTTTATATAGTTCTATATAGTTTTATATGGGTTTATATAGTTTTGTATCGTTTTGTATTGTTTTATATAGTTTTATATAGTTTTATATAGTTTTTATATAGTTTTATATACTTTTTATAGTTTGATATAGTTTTATATAGTTTTATATAGTTTTATATAGTTTTACATAGTTTGATATAGGATTGTTTCGTTTTATGTAGGTTTATATAGTTTTATATAGTTTTATATGGTTGTATATAGTTTAATATTGTTTTATGTAGTTTTATATAGTTTTATACAGTTTTATATAGTTTAACATCGTTTTATATAGTTTTATATAGTTTTATATAGTTTTATATAGTTTTATACTGTTGTATATAGTTTTCCATCGTTTTATATAGTCTTATATAACTTTATATAGCTTCATATAGTTTTATATAGTTTTATATAGTTTTATATAGTTTTATATTGTTTTACATCGTTTTTATAGTTTTATATACTTTTATATAATTTTATATAGTTTTATATAGTTTTATATAGTTGTATATGGTTGTATATAGTTTCATATAGGTTTATATAGTTTTATATAGTTTTATATAGTTTTATATAGTTTGATATAGTTTTATATTGTTTTATGTAGTTTTATATAGTTTTATATAGTTTTATATAGTTTTATATAGTTTTATATATTTTTATATAGTTTTATATAGTTTCATACTGATTGATATAGTTTTCCATCGTTTTATATTGTTTTATATAGTTTTATATAGTTTTATATGGTTTTATATAGTTTTATATAGTTTCATATAGGTTTATATAGTTTCATATAGGTTTATATAGTTTTATATAGTTATATATAGTTTTATATAGTTGTATATTGTTTTATGTAGTTTTTTATAGTTTTATATAGTTTTATATAGCTTTATATAACTATGCATAGTGTTGTATAGTTTTATATAGTTTTATATCGGTTTGTATAGTTTTATATCGTTCTATAAGTTTTTGTATAGTTTTACATAGTTTTGTATAGTTTTATATATATTTATACAGTTTTATATAGTTTTATATAATTTATATAGTTTTATGTAGGTTTATATAGTTTTATACAGTTTTTTATAGTTTTATATGGATTTATATGGTTTTATATAGTTTTATACAGTTTTGTATAGTTTTATATAATTTTATATAGTTTGTATAGTTTTATATAATTTTATGTAGTTTTATATAGTTTTATATAGTTTTGCATAGTTTTATATAATTTTATATAGTTTTATACAGTTTTATATAGATTTATACTGTTTTAATTTGTTTTATATAGTTTTATATAGTTTTATATAGTTTTATATGGTTTTATATAGTTTTATATAGTTTTATTAGTTTTATTAGTTATATATAGTTTTATATAGTTCTATATAGTTTTATATAGCTTTATATAATTGTACATACTTTTATATAGTTCTATACAGTTCTATACAGTTTCATACAGTTTTATTAGTTTTATTAGTTTTATATAGTTTTATATGGTTTTATATAGTTTTATATAGTTTTATATAGTTTTATATAGTTTTATATAGTTTTATATAGTTTTATATAGTTTTATATAGTTTTATATAGTATTCTGTAGTTTTATATAGTTTTATATAGTTTTACATAGTTTTATATAGTTTTATATACTTTTATATCGTTCTATATAGTTTTATATAGTTTTACATAGTTTTATACTATTCTATATAGTTTTAGATAGTTTTATATAGTTTTATGCAGGCTTATATAGTTTTATATAGCTTCATATAGTTTTTTATAGTATTATACAGTTTTATATAGTTTTATATAGTTTTATTAGTTTTATATAGTTTTATATAGTTATATATAGTTTTATATAGTTTTATACAGTTTTATATTGTTTTATATAGTTTTATATAGTTCTATACAGTTTCATATAGTTTTATTAGTTTTATATAGTTTTATATAGTTTTCTGTAGTTTTATATAGTTTTATATAGTTTTATATAGTTTTATATAGTTCTACATAGTTTCATACAGTTTTATTAGTTTCATATAGTTCTATATAGTTTCATATAGTTTTATTAGTTTTATATAGTTTTATATAGTTTTATATAGTTTTATATTGTTCTATATAGTTCTATACAGTTTCATATAGTTTTATTAGTTTTATATAGTTTTATATAGTTTTATATAGTTTTATATAGTTTTATATAGTTTTATATGGTACTATATGGTTTTATATAGTTCTATACAGTTTCATATAGTTTTATTAGTTTTATATAGTTTTATATTGTTCTCTATAGTTTTATATAGTTTTATATAGTTTTATGCAGGTTTATACAGTTTTGTATAGTTTCATATAGTTTTATTAGTTTTATATAGTTTTCTGTAGTTTTATATAGTTTTATATAGTTTTATATAGTTGTATATAGTTGTATATAGTTTTATATAGTGTTATATAGTTTTATATAGTTTTATATAGTTTTATATAGTTTTATATAGTTTTATATAGTATTATATAGCTTTATATAGTTTTATATATTTCAATATATATTTTCATATATTTTTATTAGTCTTATATAGTTTCATATAGTTTTATATAGTATTATGTAGTTTTATATAGTTTTATATAGTTTTATATAGTTTTATTAGTTTTATATAGTTTTATACAGTTTTATATAGTTTTATATAGTTCTATATAGTTTCATATAGTTTTATATAGTTTTATTAGTTTTATATAGTATTATATAGTTTTATATAGTTTTATATAGTTTTATTAGTTTTATATAGTTTTATATAGTTTTATATAGTTTTATATAGTTTTATATAGTTCTACATAGTTTCATACAGTTTTATTAGTTTCATATAGTTCTATATAGTTTCATATAGTTTTATTAGTTTTATAAAGTTTTATATAGTTCTATATAGTTTTATATAGTTTTATATAGTTTTATATAGTTTTTTTATAGTTATATATTGTTCTATACAGTTTTATATAGTTTTCGATAGTTTTATATTGTTTTATGCTGGCTTATATAGCTTTATATGGTTTCATATAGTTTTATGTAGTTTTATATACTTTTATATCGTTCTATATAGTTTTATATAGTTTTCTGTAGTTTTATACAGTTTTATATAATTTTATTAGTTTTATATAGTTTGATATTGTTCTACATAGTTTTATATAGTTTTATTCTGGTCTATGTAGTTTTATTAGTTTTATATAGTTTTATTCTGGTCTATGTAGTTTTATTAGTTTTATATAGTTTTATATACTTTTCTGTTGTTTTATATAGTTTTATATAGTTTTATACAGTTTTATATAGTTTTATATGGTTCTTCATAATTTCATATAGATTTATTACTTTCATATAGTTCTATATAGTTTCATATAGTTTTATTAGTTTTATACAGTTTTATATAGTTTTATATAGTTTATATAGTTTTATATAGCTTTATTAGTTTTATTAGTTTTATATAGTTTTATATAGTTCTATATAGTTTTATATGGTTTTATATGGTTTTATATAGTTTTATATAGTTTTATATAGTTTTATATAGTTTTATATAGTTTTATTAGTTTTATTAGTTATATATAGTTTTATATAGTTCTATATAGTTTTATATAGTATTCTGTAGTTTTATATAGTTTTATATAGTTTTACATAGTTTTATATAGTTTTATATACTTTTATATCGTTCTATATAGTTTTATATAGTTTTACATAGTTTTATACTATTCTATATAGTTTTAGATAGTTTTATATAGTTTTATGCAGGCTTATATAGTTTTATATAGCTTCATATAGTTTTTTATAGTATTATACAGTTTTATATAGTTTTATATAGTTTTTATTAGTTTTATATAGTTTTATATAGTTATATATAGTTTTATATAGTTTTATACAGTTTTATATTGTTTTATATAGTTTTATATAGTTCTATACAGTTTCATATAGTTTTATTAGTTTATATAGTTTTATATAGTTTTCTGTAGTTTTATATAGTTTTATATAGTTTTATATAGTTTTATATAGTTTTATATAGTTTTATATAGTTCTACATAGTTTCATACAGTTTTATTAGTTTCATATAGTTCTATATAGTTTCATATAGTTTTATTAGTTTTATATAGTTTTATATAGTTTTATATAGTGTTATATAGTTTTATATAGTATTATATAGCTTTATATAGTTTTATATATTGCAATATATATTTTCATATATTTTTATTAGTCTTATATAGTTTCATATAGTTTTATATAGTATTATGTAGTTTTATATAGTTTTATATAGTTTTATATAGTTTTATTAGTTTTATATAGAGTTATACAGTTTTATATAGTTTTATATAGTTCTATATAGTTTCATATAGTTTTATATAGTTTTATTAGTTTTATATAGTATTTTATAGTTTTATATAGTTTTATATAGTTTTATTAGTTTTATATAGTTTTATATAGTTTTATATAGTTTTATATAGTTTTATATAGTTCTACATAGTTTCATACAGTTTTATTAGTTTCATATAGTTCTATATAGTTCATATAGTTTTATTAGTTTTATATAATTTTATATAGTTTTATATAGTTCTACATAGTATCATACAGTTTTATTAGTTTCATATAGTTCTATATAGTTTCATATAGTTTTATTAGTTTTATATAGTTTTATATAGTTTTATATAGTTTTATATAGTTTTATATTGTTCTATATAGTTCTATATAGTTTCATATAGTTTTATTAGTTTTATATAGTTTTATATAGTTTTATATAGTTTTATATGGTTTTATATAGTTTTATATAGTTTTATATATTTTTATATATTTTTATATCGTCTTGTATACTTTTATATAATTTTATATAGTTTTATATAATTTTATATAGTTTTCTATAGCTTTATATTGTTTTATGTAGTTTTATATAGTTTTATATAGTTTAATATAGCTTTATATAACTATGCATAGTGTTGTATAGTTTTATATAGTTTTATATATGTTTATATATATTTATATGGTTTTATATTGTTTTATGATGTTTTATATAGTTTCATATCTTTTTATATCGTTTTGCATAGTTATATATAATTTTATACAGTTTTATATAGTTTTATATAGTTTTACATAGTTTTATATAGTTTTATATAGTTTTATATGGGTTTATATAGTTTTATATCGTTTTGTATTGTTTTATAAAGTTTTATATAGTTTTATATAGTTTTATATAGTTTTATATAGTTTTATGTTGTTTTATATAGTTTTATAAAGTTTTATATAGTTTTATATAATTTTATATACTTTTGTATAGTTTGATATAGTTTTATATAGTTTTGTATAGTTTTATATAGATCTATATAGTTTTATATAATTTTATATAGTTTTATATAGTTTTATATAATTTTATATAGTTTTGGATAGTTTTATATAGTTTTATATAGTTTCAGACAGGTTTATATAGTTTTATATAGTTTTATATAGTTTTATATAGCTTTATATTGCTTTATGTAGTTTTATATAGTTTTATATAGTTTAATATAGCTTTATATAACTATGCATAGTGTTGTATAGTTTTATATAGTTTTATATATGTTTATATATATTTATATGGTTTTATATTGTTTTATGAAGTTTTATATAGTTTCATATTTTTTTATATCGTTTCGCATAGTTATATATAATTTTATACAGTTTTATATAGTTTTATATAGTTTTATATAGTTTTACATAGTTTTATATAGTCTTATATAGTTTTATATGGGTTTATATAGTTTTATATCGTTTTGTATTGTTTTATATAATTTTATATAGTTTTATATAGTTTTATATAGTTTTATGTTGTTTTATATAGTTTTATATAGTTTTATATAGTTTTATATAATTTTATATACTTTTGTATAGTTTGATATAGTTTTATATAGTTTTGTATAGTTTTATATAGATCTATATAGTTTTATATAATTTTATATCGTTTTGTATATTCTTATATCGTTCCATAAGTTTTTGTATAGTTTTATATAGTTTTGTATTGTTTTATATATATTTATACAGTTTTATATAGTTTTATATTATTTACATAGTTTTATATAGTTTTATATGGTTTTATATAGTTTTACATAGTTTGATATAGGTTTGTATCGTTTTATGTAGGTTTATATAGTTTTATATAGTTTTATATGGTTGTATATAGTTTAATATTGTTTTATATAGTTTTATATAGTTTTATACAGTTTTATATAGTTTAACATCGTTTTATATAGTTTTATATAGTTTTATACAGTTTTATATAGTTTATATAGTTTTATGTAGTTTTATATAGTTTTATATAGTTTTATACAGTTTTATATAGTTTATATAGTTTTATATAGTTTTATATAGTTTTATATGGTTTTATATAGTTTCCTATAGTTTTGAATAGTTTTATATAATTTTATATAGTTTTATATAGTTTTATATAGTTTTATGTAGTTTTATATAGATTTATATAGTTTTATATAGTTTTATATAGTTTTATAAAGTTTTATATCGTTTTATACAGTTTTATATAGTTTATATAGTTTTATATAGTTTTATATAGTTTTATATAATTTTATATAGTTTTATATAGCTTTATAAAGTTTTATATAGTTTTATATTGTTCTATATTGTTTTATATAGTTGTATGCAGGTTAATATTGTTTTATATAGTTTCATATAGTTTTATATAGTATTATACAGTTTTATACAGTTTTATATAGTTTTATATAGTTCTACATAATTTCATATAGTTTTATTAGTTTCATATAGTTCTATATAGTTTCATTTAGTTTTATTAGTTTTATTAGTTTTATATAGTTTTATATGGTTTTATATAGATTTAAATAGTTTTATATAGCTTTATATAGTTTTATATAGTTTTATATAGTTTTATATAGTTTTATATAGTTTTATACAGTTTTATACAGTTTTATATAGTTTAACATCGTTTTATATAGTTTTATATAGTTTTATATAGTTTTATATAGTTTTATACTGTTGTATATAGTTTTCCATCGTTTTATATAGTCTTATATAACTTTATATAGCTTCATATAGTTTTATATAGTTTTATATAGTTTTATATAGTTTTATATTGTTTTACATCGTTTTTATAGTTTTATATACTTTTATATAATTTTATATAGTTTTATATAGTTTTATATAGTTGTATATGGTTGTATATAGTTTCATATAGGTTTATATAGTTTTATATAGTTTTATATAGTTTTATATAGTTTGATATAGTTTTATATTGTTTTATGTAGTTTTATATAGTTTTATATAGTTTTATATAGTTTTATATAGTTTTATATATTTTTATATAGTTTTATATAGTTTCATACTGTTTGATATAGTTTTCCATCGTTTTATATTGTTTTATATAGTTTTATATAGTTTTATATGGTTTTATATAGTTTTATATAGTTTCATATAGGTTTATATAGTTTCATATAGGTTTATATAGTTTTATATAGTTATATATAGTTTTATATAGTTGTATATTGTTTTATGTAGTTTTTTATAGTTTTATATAGTTTTATATAGCTTTATATAACTATGCATAGTGTTGTATAGTTTTATATAGTTTTATATCGGTTTGTATAGTTTTATATCGTTCTATAAGTTTTTGTATAGTTTTACATAGTTTTGTATAGTTTTATATATATTTATACAGTTTTATATAGTTTTATATAATTTATATAGTTTTATGTAGGTTTATATAGTTTTATACAGTTTTTTATAGTTTTATATGGATTTATATGGTTTTATATAGTTTTATACAGTTTTGTATAGTTTTATATAATTTTATATAGTTTTGTATAGTTTTATATAATTTTATGTAGTTTTATATAGTTTTATATAGTTTTGCATAGTTTTATATAATTTTATATAGTTTTATACAGTTTTATATAGATTTATACTGTTTTAATTTGTTTTATATAGTTTTATATAGTTTTATATAGTTTTATATGGGTTTTATATAGTTTTATATAGTTTTATATAGTTTTACATTGTTTTATATAGTTTGATATAGGTTTGTATCGTTTTATGTATTTTTATATAGTTTTATATAGTTTTATATGGTTTTATATAGTTTTATATAATTTTGCATAGTTTTATATAATTTTATATAGTTTTATATGGTTTTATATAGTTTTCTATAGTTTTGAATAGTTTTATATAATTTTATAAAGTTTTATATACTTTTAGATAGTTTTATGTAGTTTTATATAGATTTATATAGTTTTATATAGTTTTATATAGTTTTATATAGTTTTATATAGTTTGATATAGTTTTATATAGTTTTATATAGTTTTATATAGTTTTATATTGTTCTATATTGTTTTATATAGATTTATACAGTTTTATGTAGTTTCATATAGTTTTATACTGTTCTATGTAGTTTTATATAGTTTTATATAGTTTTATGTAGGTTTATACAGTTTTATGTAGTTTCATATAGTTTTATACTGTTCTATGTAGTTTTACATAGTTTTATATAGTTTTATGGAGGTTTATATAGTTTTATATAGTTTCATATAGTTTTATTAGTTTTATATAGTTTAATATAGTTTCATATAGTTTTATATAGTTTTATATAGTTTTATATAGTTTTATATAGTTTTGTTAGTTTTACATAGTTTTATATAGTTTTATATAGTTTAAATAGTTTTTTATAGTTTTATATAGTTTTATAGACTTTCATATAGTTTTATATAGTATTATATATACTTTTATATAGTTTTATTTGTTTTATATAGTTTTATACCGTTGTATATAGTTTTGTATAGTTTTATACAGTTTTATATGGTATTATATAGTTTTATATAGTTTTATAGACTTTCATATAGTTTTATATAGTATTATATATACTTTTATATAGTTTTATATAGTTTTATACAGTTTTATTAGTCTTATATAGTTTTATATAGTTTTATATAGTTTTATAGACTTTCATATAGTTTTATATAGTATTATATATACTTTTATATATTTTTATTAGTTTTATATAGTTTTATACCGTTGTATATAGTGTTATATAGTTTTATACAGTTTTGTATGGTATTATGTAGTTTTATATTGTTCTATATAGTTTTATATAGTTTTATATAGTTTTATATAGTTTTATATAGTTTTATATAGTTCTATATAGTTTTATATAGCTTTATATAATTGTATATAGTTTTATATAGTTTTATATTGTTTTATATAGTTTTATATAGTTTCATATAGTTTTATATAGTTTTATATCTGTCTATATAGTTTTATATAGTTTTATTAGTTTTATAAAGTTTTATATAGTTCTATATGGTTTTATATAGTTTTATATGGTTTTATATAGTTTTTTTATAGTTATATATTGTTCTATACAGTTTTATATAGTTTTCGATAGTTTTATATTGTTTTATGCTGGATTATATAGCTTTATATGGTTTCATATAGTTTTATGTAGTTTTATATACTTTTATATCGTTCTATATAGTTTTATATAGTTTTCTGTAGTTTTATACAGTTTTATATAATTTTATTAGTTTTATATAGTTTTATATTGTTCTACATAGTTTTATATAGTTTTATTCGGGTCTATGTAGTTTTATTAGTTTTATATAGTTTTATATACTTTTCTGTTGTTTTATATAGTTTTATATAGTTTTATACAGTTTTATATAGTTTTATATAGTTCTTCATAATTTCATATAGTTTTATTAGTTTCATATAGTTCTATATAGTTTCATATAGTTTTATTAGTTTTATATAGTTTTATATAGTTTTATATAGTTTTATATAGTTTTATATAGTTTTATATAGTTCTATACAGGTCTATACAGTTTCATATAGTTTTACTAGTTTTATTAGTTTTATATAGTTTTATATGGTTTTATATAGTTTTATATAGTTTTATATAGTTTTATATAGTTTCGTATAGTTTTCTATAGTTTTATATAGTTTTATATAGGTTTATATAGTTTTATATAGTTTTACATAGTTTGATATAGGTTTGTATCGTTTTATGTAGGTTTATATAGTTTTATATAGTTTTATATGGTTGTATATGGTTTAATATTGTTTTATGTAGTTTTATATAGTTTTATACAGTTTTATATAGTTTAGATAGTTTTATATAGTTTTATATAGTTTTATATCGTCTTGTATATTCTTATATCGTTCTATAAGTTTTTGTATAGTTTTATATAGTTTTGTATTGTTTTATATATATTTATACAGTTTTATATAGATTTATATAATTTATATAGTTTTATATAGTTTTATATAGTTTTATATAGTTTTATATAGTTTTATATAGTTTTATATAGTTTTATATAGTTTTATATGGTTTTATATAGTTTTAAATAGTTTTACATAGTTTTATGTAGTTTTATATAGATTTATATAGTTTTATATAGTTTTATATAGTTTTATATAGTTTTATATAGTTTGATATAGTTTTATATAGTTTTATATAGTTTTATACAGTTTTATATAGTTTTATATAGTTTTATAGACTTTCATATAGTTTTATATAGTATTATATATACTTTTATATAGTTTTATTAGTTTTATATAGTTTTATACCGTTTTATATAGTTTTATATAGTTTCATATAGTTTTATATAGTATTATATAGTTTTATATAGTTTTATATGGTTTTATATAGTTTTATTAGTTTTATATAGTTTTATATAGTTTTATATAGTTTTATATAGTTTAAATAGTTTTTTATAGTTTTATATAGTTTTATAGACTTTCATATAGTTTAATATAGTATTATATAGTTTTATATAGTTTTATATAGTTTTATATTGTTCTATATTGTTTTATATAGATTTATACAGTTTTATGTAGTTTCATATAGTTTTATACTGTTCTATGTAGTTTTATATAGTTTTATATAGTTTTATGTAGGTTTATACAGTTTTATGTAGTTTCATATAGTTTTATACTGTTCTATGTAGTTTTACATAGTTTTATATAGTTTTATGGAGGTTTATATAGTTTTATATAGTTTCATATAGTTTTATTAGTTTTATATAGTTTAATATAGTTTCATATAGTTTTATATAGTTTTATATAGTTTTATATAGTTTTATATAGTTTTGTTAGTTTTACATAGTTTTTTATAGTTTTATATAGTTTTATAGACTTTCATATAGTTTTATATAGTATTATATATACTTTTATATAGTTTTATTTGTTTTATATAGTCTTATACCGTTGTATATAGTTTTGTATAGTTTTATACAGTTTTATATGGTATTATATAGTTTTATATAGTTTTATAGACTTTCATATAGTTTTATATAGTATTATATATACTTTTATATAGTTTTATATAGTTTTATACAGTTTTATTAGTTTTATATAGTTTTATATAGTTTTATATAGTTTTATAGACTTTCATATAGTTTTATATAGTATTATATATACTTTTATATATTTTTATTAGTTTTATATAGTTTTATACCGTTGTATATAGTGTTATATAGTTTTATACAGTTTTGTATGGTATTATGTAGTTTTATATTGTTCTATATAGTTTTATATAGTTTTATATAGTTTTATATAGTTTTATATAGTTTTATATAGTTCTATATAGTTTTATATAGCTTTATATAATTGTATATAGTTTTATATAGTTTTATATTGTTTTATATAGTTTTATATAGTTTCATATAGTTTTATATAGTTTTATATCTGTCTATATAGTTTTATATAGTTTTATTAGTTTTATAAAGTTTTATATAGTTCTATATGGTTTTATATAGTTTTATATGGTTTTATATAGTTTTTTTATAGTTATATATTGTTCTATACAGTTTTATATAGTTTTCGATAGTTTTATATTGTTTTATGCTGGATTATATAGCTTTATATGGTTTCATATAGTTTTATGTAGTTTTATATACTTTTATATCGTTCTATATAGTTTTATATAGTTTTCTGTAGTTTTATACAGTTTTATATAATTTTATTAGTTTTATATAGTTTTATATTGTTCTACATAGTTTTATATAGTTTTATTCGGGTCTATGTAGTTTTATTAGTTTTATATAGTTTTATATACTTTTCTGTTGTTTTATATAGTTTTATATACTTTTCTGTTGTTTTATATAGTTTTATATAGTTTTATACAGTTTTATATAGTTTTATATAGTTCTTCATAATTTCATATAGTTTTATTAGTTTCATATAGTTCTATATAGTTTCATATAGTTTTATTAGTTTTATATAGTTTTATATAGTTTTATATAGTTTTATATAGTTTTATATAGTTTTATATAGTTCTATACAGGTCTATACAGTTTCATATAGTTTTACTAGTTTTATTAGTTTTATATAGTTTTATATGGTTTTATATAGTTTTATATAGTTTTATATAGTTTTATATAGTTTCGTATAGTTTTCTATAGTTTTATATAGTTTTATATAGGTTTATATAGTTTTATATAGTTTTACATAGTTTGATATAGGTTTGTATCGTTTTATGTAGGTTTATATAGTTTTATATAGTTTTATATGGTTGTATATGGTTTAATATTGTTTTATGTAGTTTTATATAGTTTTATACAGTTTTATATAGTTTAGATAGTTTTATATAGTTTTATATAGTTTTATATCGTCTTGTATATTCTTATATCGTTCTATAATTTTTTGTATAGTTTTATATAGTTTTGTATTGTTTTATATATATTTATACAGTTTTATATAGATTTATATAATTTATATAGTTTTATATAGTTTTATATAGTTTTATATAGTTTTATATAGTTTTATATAGTTTTATATAGTTTTATATAGTTTTATATGGTTTTATATAGTTTTAAATAGTTTTACATAGTTTTATGTAGTTTTATATAATTTATATATGTTTATATAGATTTATATAGATTTAAATAGATTTATATTGTTTTATATAGTTTTATACTTTTTTATATAGTTTTATATAGTTTTATGTAGTTTTATATAGTTTTATATAGTTTTGTATAGTATTATATAGTTTTATATAGTTTTGTATAGTTTTATATCGTTCTATATAGTTTTGTATAGTTTTATATGCTTTTGTATAGTTTTCCATACGTTTATACAGTTTTATATAGTTTTATATAGTTTATATAGTTTTATATAGTTTTATATAGTTTTATATAGTTTTATATAGTTTTATATCGATTTGTATAGCTTTATATACTTTTATATAGTTTTATATAGTTTGATACAGTTTGATATAGTTTTATATAGTTTTATATAGATTTGTATAGTTTTATATAGTTTTATATAGTTTTATATAGTTTTATATAGTTTTGTATCGTCTTGTATACTTTTAAATAATTTTATATAGTTTTATATAATTTTATATAGTTTTCTATAGCTTTATATTGTTTTATGTAGTTTTATATAGTTTTATATAGTTTAATATAGCTTTATATAACTATGCATAGTGTTGGATAGTTTTATATAGTTTTATATATGTTTATTTATATTTATATGGTTTTATATTGTTTTATGAAGTTTTATATAGTTTTATATTTTTTTATATCGTTTTGCATAGTTATATATAATTTTATACAGTTTTATATAGTTTTATATAGTTTTACATACTTTTATATTGTTCTATATAGTTTTATATGGGTTTATATAGTTTTGTATCGTTTTGTATTGTTTTATATAGTTTTATATAGTTTTATATAGTTTTATATACTTTTTTATAGTTTGATATAGTTTTATATAGTTTTATATAGTTTTATATAGTTTTACATAGTTTGATATAGGATTGTTTCGTTTTATGTAGGTTTATATAGTTTTATATAGTTTTATATGGTTGTATATAGTTTAATATTGTTTTATGTAGTTTTATATAGTTTTATACAGTTTTATATAGTTTAACATCGTTTTATATAGTTTTATATAGTTTTATATAGTTTTATATAGTTTTATACTGTTGTATATAGTTTTCCATCGTTTTATATAGTCTTATATAACTTTATATAGCTTCATATAGTTTTATATAGTTTTATATAGTTTTATATAGTTTTATATTGTTTTATATAGTTGTATATGGTTGTATATAGTTTCATATAGGTTTATATAGTTTTATATAGTTTTATATAGTTTTATATAGTTTGATATTGTTTTATATTGTTTTATGTAGTTTTATATAGTTTTATATAGTTTTATATAGTTTTATATAGTTTTATATAGTTTTATATAGTTTCATACTGTTTGATATAGTTTTCCATCGTTTTATATTGTTTTATATAGTTTTATATAGTTTTATATGGTTTTATATAGTTTTATATAGTTTCATATAGGTTTATATAGTTTCATATAGGTTTATATAGTTTTATATAGTTATATATAGTTTTATATAGTTTTATATCGGTTTGTATAGTTTTATATCGTTCTATAAGTTTTTGTATAGTTTTACATAGTTTTGTATAGTTTTATATATATTTATACAGTTTTATATAGTTTTATATAATTTATATAGTTTTATGTAGGTTTATATAGTTTTATACAGTTTTTTATAGTTTTATATGGATTTATATGGTTTTATATAGTTTTATATAGTTTTATATAGTTTTGTATAGTTTTATACAATTTTATATAGTTTTGTATAGTTTTATATAATTTTATGTAGTTTTATATAGTTTTATATAGTTTTGCATAGTTTTATATAATTTTATATAGTTTTATACAGTTTTATATAGATTTATACTGTTTTAATTTGTTTTATATAGTTTTATATAGTTTTATATAGTTTTATATGGTTTTATATAGTTTTATATAGTTTTATATAGTTTTACATTGTTTTATATAGTTTGATATAGGTTTGTATCGTTTTATGTATTTTTATATAGTTTTTATATAGTTTTATATGGTTTTATATAGTTTTATATAGTTTTGCATAGTTTTATATAATTTTATATAGTTTTATATGGTTTTATATAGTTTTCTATAGTTTTGAATAGTTTTATATAATTTTATAAAGTTTTATATAGTTTTATATAGTTTTATGTAGTTTTATATAGATTTATATAGTTTTATATAGTTTTATATAGTTTTATATAGTTTGATATAGTTTGATATAGTTTTATATAGTTTTCTATAGCTTTATATTGTTTTATGTAGTTTTATATAGCTTTATATAACTATGCATAGTGTTGTATAGTTTTATATAGTTTTATATCGGTTTGTATAGTTTTATATCGTTCTATAAGTTTTTGTATAGTTTTACATAGTTTTATATAGTTTTATATAGTTATATATAGTTTTATATAGTTTTATATCGGTTTGTATAGTTTTATATCGTTCTATAAGTTTTTGTATAGTTTTACATAGTTTTATATAGTATTATATATACTTTTATATAGTTTTATTAGTTTTATATAGTTTTATATAGTTTTATATAGTTTTATATAGTTTTATATAGTTTTATGGACTTTCATATAGTTTTATATAGTATTATATATACTTTTATATAGTTTTATTAGTTTTATATAGTTTTATACCGTTGTATATAGTGTTATATAGTTTTATACAGTTTTGTATGGTATTATGTAGTTTTATATTGTTCTATATAGTTTTATATAGTTTTATATAGTTTTATATAGTTTTATATAGTTTTATATAGTTCTATATATTTTCATATAATTTTATTAGTTTTATATAGTTTCAGATAGTTTTATTAGTCTTATATAGTATTATATAGTTTTATATAGTTTTATATAGTTTTATTTAGTTTTATATAGTTTTATATAGTGTTATATAGTTTTATTAGTTTTATATAGTTTTATATAGTTCTATATAGTTTTATATAGCTTTATATAATTGTATATAGTTTTATATAGTTTTATATAGTTTTATTAGTTTTATATAGTTTTATATTGTTCTATATAGTTTCATATAGTCTTATTAGTTTTATATAGTTTTATATTGTTTTATATAGTTTTATATAGTTTCATATAGTTTTATATAGTTTTATATCGGTCTATATAGTTTTATATAGTTTTATTCTGTTCTATATAGTTTTAGATAGTTTTATATAGTTTTATTAGTTTTATAAAGTTTTATATAGTTCTATATAGTTTTATATAGTTTTATATAGTTTTATATAGTTTTTTTATAGTTATATATTGTTCTATACAGTTTTATATAGTTTTCGATAGTTTTATATTGTTTTATGCTGGCTTATATAGCTTTATATGGTTTCATATAGTTTTATGTAGTTTTATATACTTTTATATCGTTCTATATAGTTTTATATAGTTTTCTGTAGTTTTATACAGTTTTATATAATTTTATTAGTTTTATATAGTTTGATATTGTTCTACATAGTTTTATATAGTTTTATTCTGGTCTATGTAGTTTTATTAGTTTTATATAGTTTTATATACTTTTCTGTTGTTTTATATAGTTTTATATAGTTTTATACAGTTTTATATAGTTTTATATGGTTCTTCATAATTTCATATAGTTTTATTAGTTTCATATAGTTCTATATAGTTTCATATAGTTTTATTAGTTTTATACAGTTTTATATAGTTTTATATAGTTTTATATAGTTTTATATAGCTTTATTAGTTTTATTATTTTTATATAGTTTTATATAGTTCTATATAGTTTTATATAGTATTATATGGTTTTATATAGTTTTATATAGTTTTATATAGTTTTATATAGTTTTATATAGTTTTATTAGTTTTATTAGTTATATATAGTTTTATATAGTTCTATATAGTTTTATATAGCTTTATATAATTGTACATACTTTTATATAGTTTTATATAGTTTTATATAGTTTTATATAGTTTTATATAGTTTTATTAGTTTTATTAGTTATATATAGTTTTATACAGTTCTATACAGTTTCATACAGTTTTATTAGTTTATTAGTTTTATATAGTTTTATATGGTTTTATATAGTTTTATATAGTTTTATATAGTTTTATATAGTTTATATAGTTTTATATAGTATTCTGTAGTTTTATATAGTTTTATATAGTTTTACATAGTTTTATATAGTTTTATATACTTTTATATCGTTCTATATAGTTTTATATAGTTTTACATAGTTTTATATAGTTCTACATAGTATCATACAGTTTTATTAGTTTCATATAGTTCTATATAGTTTCATATAGTTTTATTAGTTTTATATAGTTTTATATAGTTTTATATAGTTTTATATAGTTTTATATTGTTCTATATAGTTCTATATAGTTTCATATAGTTTTATTAGTTTTATATAGTTTTATATAGTTTTATATAGTTTTATATGGTTTTATATAGTTTTATATAGTTTTGTATAGTTTTATATACTTTTGTATAGTTTTGTATATATTTGTACAGTTGTATATAGTTTATATAGTTTTATATAGTTTTATATAGTTTTTTATAGTTTTCTATAGTTTTATATAGTTTTATATAGTTTTATATAGTTTTATATAGTTTATATAGTTTTATATAGTTTTATTAGTTTTATGTAGTTTTATATAGTTTTATATAGTTTTATTTAGTTTTATGTAGTTTTATATAATTTTATATAGTTTTACATAGTTTTATTAGTTTTATATAGTTTTATATAGTTTTATATAGTTTTATATTGTTCTATATAGTTTTATATAGTTTTATTCTGGTCTATATAGTTTTATATAGTTTTATATTGTTCTCTATAGTTTTTTATAGTTTTATATAGTTTTATGCAGGTTTATATAGTTTGACATAGTTTCAGATACTTTTATATAGTATTATATTGTTTTATATAGTTTTATATAGTTTTATATAGTTTTATATAGTTTCATATAGTTCTACATAGTTTCATACAGTTTTATTAGTTTCATATAGTTCTATATAGTTTCATGTAGTTTTATTAGTTTTATATAGTTTTATATAGTTTTATATTGTTCTATATAGTTCTATATAGTTTCATATAGTTTTATTAGTTTTATATAGTTTTATATAGTTTTATATAGTTTTATATAGTTTTATATAGTTTTATATGGTACTATATGGTTTTATATAGTTCTATACAGTTTCACATAGTTTTATTAGTTTTATATAGTTTTATATTGTTCTCTATAGTTTTATATAGTTTTATATAGTTTTATGCAGGTTTATATAGTTTTATATAGTTTCATATAGTTTTATTAGTTTTATATAGTTTTATATAGTTTTATATAGTTTTATATTTTTATATAGTTTTATATAGTTTTATATAGTTTTATAGACCTTCATATAGTTTTATATAGTATTATATATACTTTTATATAGTTTTATTAGTTTTATATAGTTTTATACCGTTGTATATATTTTTAAATAGTTTTATATAGTTTTATCTAGTTTTACATAGTGTTATATAGTTTTATACAGTTTTATTAGTTTTATATAGTTTTATATAGTTATCTACAGTTTCATATAATTTTATTAGCTTTATATAGGTTTATATAGTTTTATATAGTTTTATATTGTTCTATATAGCTTTATATAGTTTTATATAGTTTTATATAGTTTTACATAGTTTTATATAGTTTTATATAGTTTTATATAGTTTTATATAGTTTTATATTG
The DNA here is from genome assembly GCF_051020985.1 of Nomia melanderi. Classification (NCBI taxonomy): domain Eukaryota; kingdom Metazoa; phylum Arthropoda; class Insecta; order Hymenoptera; family Halictidae; genus Nomia; species Nomia melanderi. The sequence goes on along the minus strand of NW_027475385.1, from coordinate 30,260 downwards.
TTCTCTATAGTTTTATATAGTTTTATATAGTTTTATATAGTTTTATATAGTTTTATATAGTATTCTGTAGTTTTATATAGTTTTATATAGTTTTACATAGTTTTATATAGTTTTATATACTTTTATATCGTTCTATATAGTTTTATATAGTTTTACATAGTTTTATATAGTTCTACATAGTTTCATACAGTTTTATTAGTTTCATATAGTTCTATATAGTTTCATATAGTTTTATTAGTTTTATATAGTTTTATATAGTTTTATATAGTTTTTATATTGTTCTCTATAGTTTTTTATAGTTTTATATAGTTTTATGCAGGTTTATATAGTTTTATATGGTTTCATATAGTTTTATATAGTATTATATAGTTTTATATAGTTTTATATAGTTTTATATAGTTTTATATAGTTTTATATAGTTTTATACAGTTTTATATGGTTTTATACAGTTCTGTATAGTTTTATGTAGTTTTATTAGTTTTATAAGTTTTATATATTTTTATATAGTTTTATATAGTTTTATATGGTTTTATATAGTTTTATATAGTTTTGTATAGTTTTATATAGTTTTATACAGTTTTAAATAGTTCAATATAGTTTTATTAGTTTTATAAAGTTTTAAATTGTTTTATAAGTTTTATATAGTTTTATACAGTTTTATATAGTTTTATAGACTTTCATATAGTTTTATATAGTATTATATATACTTTTATATAGTTTTATTGGTTTTATATAGTTTTATACCGTTGTATATAGTTTTACATAGTTTTATATAGTTTTATCTAGTTTTACATAGTGTTATATAGTTTTATACAGTTTTATTAGTTTTATATAGTTTTATATAGTTATCTACAGTTTCATATAGTTTTATTAGCTTTATATAGGTTTATATAGTTTTATATAGATTTATATTGTTATATATAGCTTTATATAGTTTTATATAGTTTTATATAGTTTTACATAGTTTCATATAGTTTTATATAGTTTTATGCAGGTTTATATAGTTTTATATAGTTTCATATAGTTTTATTAGTTTTATATAGTTTTATATAGTTTTATATAGTTTTACATTGGTTTATAAAGTTTTATATAGTTTTATTAGTTTTATATAGTTTTATATAGTTTTATATAATTTTATACCGTTGTATATAGTTTGATATAGTTTTATATAGTTTTATAAAGAATTATGTAGTTTTATATTGTTCTGTATTGTTTTATATAGTCTTATATAGTTTTATATAGTTTTATAAAGAATTATGTAGTTTTATATTGTTCTGTATTGTTTTATATAGTCTTATATAGTTTTATATAGTTTTATATAGTTTTACATAGTATCATATTGGTTTATTAGTTTTATATAGTTTTATATTGTTTTACATAGTATCATATAGGTTTATTAGTTTTATATAGTTTTATATAGTTCTCTACAGTTTCATATTGTTTTATTAGCTTTATATAGGTTTATATAGTTTTATATAGTTTTATATTGTTCTATATAGCTTTATATAGTTTTATATAGTTTTGTATAGTTTTACATAGTTTTATATAGTTTTATATAGTTGTATATAGTTTTACATAGTATCATATAGGTTAATTAGTTTTATATAGTTTTATATAGTTTTACATAGTATTATATAGTTTCATACAGTTTTACTAGTTTTATATAGTTTTATATAGTTTTCTATAGTTTTATATAGTTCTATATAGTTTCATACAGTTTTACTAGTTTTATATAGTTTTATATAGTTTTATATCGGTTTATACAGTTTTAAATAGTTTAATATAGTTTTATTAGTTTTATATAGTTTTATATGGTTTTATTAGTTTTATATAGTTTTATACAGTTTTATCTAGTTTTATATAGATTCATATAATTTTATTTAGGGTTATTTGTTTTATATAGTTTTATCTAGTTTTACTCAGTATTATATAGTTTTATACTGTTTTATTAGCGTTATATAGTTTTATATAGTTTTATATAGATCCATATAGTTTTATTAGTTTTATATATTTTTATATAGATTTATCTAATTTTAAATAGTATTATATAGTTTTATACAGTTTTATTAGTTTTATATAGGTTTATATAGTTCTTTACAGTTTCATATAGTTTTATTAGCTTTATATAGGTTTATATAGTTTTAGATAGCTTTATATTGTTCTATATAGCTTTATATAGTTTTATATAGTTTTATATAGTTTTATATAGTTTTATATAGTTTTATATAGTTTTATATAGTTTTATGTAGTTTTATATAGTTTTATATAGTTTTATATAGTTTTATTTGTTTTACATAGATTTATATAGTTTTATATAGTTTTATATAGTTTTATATAGTTTTACATAGTATCATATAGGTTTATTAGTTTTATATAGTTTTATATAGTTTTACATAGTATCATATAGGTTTATTAGTTTTATATAGGTTTATATAGTTTTACATTGCTTTATAAAGTTTTATACCGTTTTATTAGTTTTACATAGTTTTATATAGTTTTTAATAGTATTGTATAGTTTCAGATAGTGTTATATAGTTTTATATAGTTTTATATAGTTTTATATAGCTGTACATAGTATTATATAGGTTTATATAGTTTTATATAGTGTTATGTAGTTTTTTACAGTTTTATTAGTTTTATATAGTTTTATATAGTTTTATATAGTTTTATATAGTTTTACACAGTTTTATATAGTTTTGTATAGTTTTATATAGTTTTATACAGTTTTAAATAGTTTAATATTGTTTTATTAGTTTTATATAGTTTTATATGGTTTTATTAGTTTTATATAGTTTTATATAGTTTTATACAGTTTTATCTAGTTTTATATAGAATCATATAGTTTTATATAGTGTTATTTGTTTTATATAGTTTTATCTAGTTTTACTTAATATTATATAGTTTTATACAGTTTTATTAGTGTTATATAGTTTTATATAGTTCTCTACAGTTTCATATAGTTTTATTAGATTTATATATGTTCATATAGTTTTATATAGTTTTATTTTGTTCTATATAGCTTTATATAGCTTTATATAGTTTTTTATATTTATATATAGTTTTATATAGTTTTATATAGTTTTATATAGTTTTATTGGTTTTATACAATTTTATACAGTTTTATATAGATTCATATAGATTTATTAGTTTTATATAGTTCTATATAGTTTCATACAGTTGTACTAATTTTATATAGTTTTATATACATTGATATAGATTTATTAGTTTTATATAGTTTTATATAGTTCTATATAGTTTCAGACAGTTTTACTAGTTTTACATAGTTTTATATAGTTTTATATAGTTTTATATAGTTTTACATAGTTTTATATAGTTTTATATAGTTTTATATGGTTTTATTAGTTTTATATAGTTTTATACAGTTTTATCTAGTTTTATATAGTTTTATATCGTTTTATACAGTTTTAAATAGTTTAATATAGTTTTATTAGTTTTATATATTTTTATATAGATTTATCTAATTTTAAATAGTATTATATAGTTTTATACAGTTTTATTAGTTTTATCTAGTTTTATATAGTTCTTTACAGTTTCATATAGTTTTATTAGCTTTATATAGGTTTATATAGTTTTATATAGTTTTATATTGTTCTATATAGATTTATATAGTTTTATATAGTTTTATATTGTTCTATATAGATTTATATAGGTTTATATAGTTTTATATAGTTTTATATAGTTTTATATTTTTATTTGTTTTATATAGATTTATATAGTTTTATATGGATTTATATAGTGTTATATAGCTTTATATAGTTTTATATAGTTTTATATAGTTTTACATAGTATCATATAGGTTTATTTGTTTTATATAGTTTTATCTAGTTTTACTTAGTATTATATAGTTCTATACAGTTTTATTAGTTTTATATAGCTTTATGTAGTTCTCTACAGTTTCATATAGTTTTATTAGCTTTAAATAGGTTTATATAGTTTTATATATTCTTATATTGTTCTATATAGCTTTACATAGTTTTACATAGTATCATATAGGCTTATTAGTTTTATATAGTTTTATATAGATTTACATAGTATCATATAGGTTTTTTAGTTTTATATAGTTTTATATAGTTTTATATAGTTTTACATAGTATCATATAGGTTTATTAGTTTTATATAGTTTAATTTAGTTTTACATAGTTTTATATAGCTTTATATAGTTTTACATAGTATCATATAGGTTTATTAGTTTTATATAGTTTTATACAGTTTTACATAGTATTATATAGTTTTATACAGTTTTATTAGTTTTATATAGTTTTATATAGTTCTCAACAGTTTCATATAGTTTTATTAGCTTTATATCGGTTTATATAGTTTTATATAGTTTTATATAGTTCTCAACAGTTTCATATAGTTTTATTAGCTTTATATAGGTTTCTATAGTTTTATATAGTTTTATATTGTTCTATATAGCTTTATATAGTTTTACATAGTTTTATATAGTTTTATATAGTTTTACATATTATAATATAGGTTTATTAGTTTTATAGAGTTTTATATATTTTTACACAGTATTATATAGTTTTATATAGTTCTCTACAGTTTCATATAGTTTTATTAGCTTTATATAGGTTTATATAGTTTTGTATAGTTTTATATTGTTCTATATAGCTTTATATAGTTTTATATAGTTTTATATAGTTTTATATAGTTTTATATAGATTTATATAGATTAATATAGTTTTATATAGTTTTATATAGTTTTATATAGTTTTATATAGTTTTACATAGTATCATATAGGTTTATTAGTTTTATATAGTTTAATTTAGTTTTACATAGTATTATATAGCTTTATACAGTTTTATTAGTTTTATATAGTTTTATATAGTTCTCAACAGTTTCATATAGTTTTATTAGCTTTATATAGGTTTATATAGTTTTATATAGTTTTATATTGTTCTATATAGCTTTATATAGTTTTATATAGTTTTATATAGTTTTATATAGTTTTACATAGTTTTATATAGTTTTATATAGTTTTATATAGTTTTACATAGTATCATATAGGTTTATTAGTTTTATATAGTTTTATATAGTTTTACATAGTATTATATAGTTTTATACAGTTTTATTAGTTTTATATAGTTTTATATAGTTCTCAACAGTTTCATATAGTTTTATTAGCTTTATATCGGTTTATATAGGTTTATATAGTTTTATATTGTTCTATATAGCTTTATATAGTTTTATATAGTTTTATATAGCTTTATATAGTTTTATATAGTTTTATATAGATTTATATAGTTTTATATAAGTTTATATAGTTTTATATAGTTTTATATAGTTTTATATAGCTTTATATAGTTTTATCTAGTTTTATATAGTTTTTTATAGTTTTATATTGTTTTATATTGTTTTACATAGTATCATATAGGTATATAGTTTTATATAGTCTTATATTGTTATATATAGCTTTATATAGTTTTATATAGTTTTATATAGATTTACATAGTATCATATAGGTTTTTTAGTTTTATATAGTTTTATATAGTTTTACATTGTTTTATAAAGTTTTGTATAGCTTTATTAGTTTTATATAGTTTTTCATAGTATTGTATAGTTTCAGATAGTGTTATATAGTTTTATATAGTTTTATATAGTTTTATATAGTTTAATATAGTTTTATATAGTTTTATATAGTTTTATTAGTGTTATTAGTTTTATATAGTTTTATATAGTTCTCTACAGTTTCATATAGTTTTATTAGCTTTATATCGGTTTATATAGTTTTATATAGTTTTATATAGTTCTCAACAGTTTCATATAGTCTTATTAGCTTTATATCGGTTTATATAGTTTTATATAGTTTTATATTGTTCTATATAGCTTTATATAGTTTTATATAGTTTTATATAGCTTTATATAGTTTTATATAGTTTTATATAGATTTATATAGTTTTATATAAGTTTATATAGTTTTATATAGTTTTATATAGTTTTATATAGCTTTATATAGTTTTATATAGTTTTATATAGTTTTTTATAGTTTTATATAGTTTTATATTGTTTTACATAGTATCATATAGGTTTATTAGTTTTATATAGTTTTATATAGTTTTACATAGTATCATATAGGTTTATTAGTTTTATTTGTTTTATATAGTTTTATATAGTTTTATATAGTTTTACATAGTATTATATAGGTTTATATAGCTTTATATAGTGTTATATAGTGTTATATAGTTTTATTAGTTTTATATTGTTTTATACAGTTTTATATAGTTTTATATTGATTCATATAGATTTATTAGTTTTATATAGTTTTATATAGTTCTATATAGATTCAGACAGTTTTACTAGTTTTATATAGTTTTATATACATTCATATAGATTTATTAGTTTTATATAGTTTTATATAGTTTTGTATAGTTTTATATAGTTCTATTTGTTTTATATAGTTTTACATAGTATTATATAGGTTTATATAGTTTTATTTAGTGTTATATAGTTTTATATAGTTTTATATAGTTTTATTAGTTTTATAAGGTTTTATACAGTTTTATATAGTTGTATATAGATTCATATAGATTTATTAGTTTTATATAGTTTTACATAGTTCTATATAATTTCATACAGTTTCACTAGTTTTATATAGTTTTATATACCTTCATATAGATTTATTAGTTTTATATAGTTTTGTATAGTTCTATATAGTTTCATACAGTTGTACTAGTTCTACATAGTTTTATGTTGTTTTATATAGTTTTATATAGTTTTACATAGTTTTATATAGTTTTGTATAGTTTTATATAGTTCTATTTGTTTTATATAGTTTTATTAGCTTTATATAGGTTTATATAGTTTTATATAGCTTTATATTGATCTATATAGCTTTATATAGTTTTATATAGTTTTAAATAGTTTTATATAGTTTTATATAGTTTTATATTGTTTTACATAGTATCATATAGGTTTATTAGTTTTATATAGTTTTATATAGTTTTACATAGTATCATATAGGTTTATTAGTTTTATTTGTTTTATATAGTTTTATATAGTTTTATATAGTTTTACGTAGCATTATATAGGTTTATATCGCTTTATATAGTGTTATATAGTGTTATATAGTTTTATTAGTTTTATATTGTTTTATACAGTTTTATATAGTTTTATATAGTTCTATATAGTTTCAGACAGTTTTACTAGTTTTATATAGTTTTATATACATTCATATAGATTTATTAGTTTTATATAGTTTTGTATAGTTCTATATAGTTTCATACAGTTTTACTAGTTCTACATGGTTTTATGTAGTTTTATATAGTTTTATATAGTTTTACATAGTTTTATATAGTTTTGTATAGTTTTATATGGTTCTATTTGTTTTATATAGTTTTACATAGTATTATATAGGTTTATATAGTTTTATTTAGTGTTATATAGTTTTATATAGTTTTATATAGTTTTATTAGTTTTATAAGGTTTTATACAGTTTTATATAGTTTTATATAGATTCATATAGATTTATTAGTTGTATATAGTTTTATATAGTTCTATATAATTTCATAGAGTTTCACTAGTTTTATATAGTTTTATATACCTTCATATAGATTTATTAGTTTTATATAGTTTTATATAGTTCTATATAGTTTCATACAGTTTTACTAGTTTTACATAGTTTTATATAGTTTTATATAGTTTTATATAGTTTTATATAGTTTTATATAGTTCTGTACAGTTTCATATAGTTTTATTAGCTTTAAATAGGTTTATATAGTTTTATATAGTTTTATATTGTTCTATATAGCTTTATATTGTTTTATATAGTTTTATATAGTTTTATATAGATTTATATAGTTTTATATAGTTTTATATAGTTTTATGTAGTTTTATTTGTTTTTAATAGTATTGTATAGATTCAGATATTGTTATATAGTTTTATATAGTTTTATATAGTTTTATATAGTTTTATATAGTTTTATTTGTTTTATATAGATTTATATAGTTTTACATAGTTTTATATAGTTTTATATAGCTTTATACAGTTTTATTAGTTTCATATAGTTTTATTAGCTTTATATAGGTTTATATAGTTTTATATACTTTTATATTGTTCTATGTAGCTTTATATAGTTTTATATAGTTTTATATAGTATTATATAGTTTTATATAGTTTTATATAGTTTTATATAGTTTTATATAGTTTTATATAGTTTTATATAGTTTTATATAGTTTTATATAGTTTTATTTGTTTTATATAGATTTATATAGTTTTATATAGCTTTACATTGTTTTATCAAGTTTTGTATAGTTTTATTAGTTTTATATAGTTTTATATAGCTTTTTATAATATTGTATAGTTTCAGATATTGTTATATCGTTTTATATAGTTTTATGTAATTTTATATAGTTTTATGTAGTTTAATATAGTTTTATTTGTTTTATATAGCTTTATATAGTTCTATATAGCTTTATATAATTTTATATAGTTTTAAATAGTTTTATATAGTTTTATATAGTTTTATATAGTTTTATATAGTTTTATATTGTTCCATATAGCTTTATATAGTTTTATATAGTTTTATACAGTTTTACATAGTTTTATATAGTTTTATATAGTTTTACATTGTTTTATAAAGTTTTATATAGTTTTATATAGTTTTATGTAGTTTTACATAGTATCATATAGGTTTATTTGTTTTATATAGTTTTATATAGTTTTACATTGTTTTATAAAGTTTTATATAGTTTTATTTGTTTTTTATAGTATTGTATAGATTCAGATATTGTTATATAGTTTTATATAGTTTTATATAGTTTTATATAGTTTTATATAGTTTTATATAGTTTTATTTGTTTTATATAGATTTATATAGTTTTACATAGTTTTATATAGTTTTATATAGTATTATATAGTTTTATTTGTTTTATATGGATTTATATATTTTTATATAGTTTCATATAGTTTTATATAGTTTTATATAGTTGTATATAGTTTTATATAGTTTTATATAGATTTAAATTGTTCTATATAGCTTTATATAGTTTTATATAGTTTTATATAGTTTTATATAGTTTTACATAGTTTTATATAGTTTTATATAGTTTTACATAGTATCATATAGGTTTATTAGTTTTATATAGTTTTATATAGTTTTACATAGTATTATACAGTTTCATACAGTTTTACTAGTTTTATATAGTTTTATATAGTTTTATATAGTTTTATATAGTTCTATATAGTTTCATACAGTTTTACGAGTTTTATATAGTTTTATATAGTTTTATATCGGTTTATACAGTTTTAAATAGTTTAATATAGTTTTATTAGTTTTATATAGTTTTATATGGTTTTATTAGTTTTATATAGTTTTATACAGTTTTATCTAGTTTTATATAGATTCATATAATTTTATATAGGGTTATTTGTTTTATATAGTTTTATCTAGTTTTACTCAGTATTATATAGTTTTATACTGTTTTATTAGCGTTATATAGTTTTATATAGTTTTATATAGATCCATATAGTTTTATTAGTTTTATATATTTTTATATAGATTTATCTAATTTTAAATAGTATTATATAGTTTTATACAGTTTTATTAGTTTTATATAGGTTTATATAGTTCTTTACAGTTTCATATAGTTTTATTAGCTTTATATAGGTTTATATAGTTTTAGATAGCTTTATATTGTTCTATATAGCTTTATATAGTTTTATATAGTTTTATATAGTTTTATATAGTTTTATATAGTTTTATATAGTTTTATATAGTTTTATGTAGTTTTATATAGTTTTATATAGTTTTATATAGTTTTATTTGTTTTACATAGATTTATATAGTTTTATATAGTTTTATATAGTTTTATATAGTTTTACATAGTATCATATAGGTTTATTAGTTTTATATAGTTTTATATAGTTTTACATAGTATCATATAGGTTTATTAGTTTTATATAGGTTTATATAGTTTTACATTGCTTTATAAAGTTTTATACCGTTTTATTAGTTTTACATAGTTTTATATAGTTTTTAATAGTATTGTATAGTTTCAGATAGTGTTATATAGTTTTATATAGTTTTATATAGTTTTATATAGTTTTATATAGTTGTACATAGTATTATATAGGTTTATATAGTTTTATATAGTGTTATGTAGTTTTTTACAGTTTTATTAGTTTTATATAGTTTTATATAGTTTTATATAGTTTTATATAGTTTTACACAGTTTTATATAGTTTTGTATAGTTTTATATAGTTTTATACAGTTTTAAATAGTTTAATATTGTTTTATTAGTTTTATATAGTTTTATATGGTTTTATTAGTTTTATATAGTTTTATACAGTTTTATCTAGTTTTATATAGAATCATATAGTTTTATATAGTGTTATTTGTTTTATATAGTTTTATCTAGTTTTACTTAATATTATATAGTTTTATACAGTTTTATTAGTGTTATATAGTTTTATATAGTTCTCTACAGTTTCATATAGTTTTATTAGATTTATATATGTTCATATAGTTTTATATAGTTTTATATTGTTCTATATAGCTTTATATAGCTTTATATAGTTTTTTATATTTATATATAGTTTTATATAGTTTTATATAGTTTTATATAGTTTTATTAGTTTTATACAATTTTATACAGTTTTATATAGATTCATATAGATTTATTAGTTTTATATAGTTCTATATAGTTTCATACAGTTGTACTAATTTTATATAGTTTTATATACATTGATATAGATTTATTAGTTTTATATAGTTTTATATAGTTCTATATAGTTTCATACAGTTTTACTAGTTTTACATAGTTTTATATAGTTTTATATAGTTTTATATAGTTTTACATAGTTTTATATAGTTTTATATAGTTTTATATGGTTTTATTAGTTTTATATAGTTTTATATCGTTTTATACAGTTTTAAATAGTTTAATATGGTTTTATTAGTTTTATATATTTTTATATAGATTTATCTAATTTTAAATAGTATTATATAGTTTTATACAGTTTTATTAGTTTTATCTAGTTTTATATAGTTCTTTACAGTTTCATATAGTTTTATTAGCTTTATATAGGTTTATATAGTTTTATATAGTTTTATATTGTTCTATATAGATTTATATAGTTTTATATAGTTTTATATTGTTCTATATAGATTTATATAGGTTTATATAGTTTTATATAGTTTTATATAGTTTTATATAGTTTCACATAGTTTTATATAGTTTTATCTAGTATTATATAGTATTATATAGTATCATACAGTTTTATTAGTTTTATATAGTTTTATATAGTTTTATATACTTTTATTAGTTTTATATAGTTTTATATAGTTTGATATAGTTATATATAGTATTATATAGTATCATACAGTTTTATTAGTTTTATATAGTTTTATATAGTTTTATATTGCTTTATATAGTTTTATATAGTTTTGTTGGTTTTATATAGTTTTATATAGTTCTATACAGTTTTATATAGCTTTATATAGTTTTGTTAGTTTTATATAGTTTTATATAGTTTTATATAGTTCTATATAGTTTTATATTTTTCTTTGTTTTATATAGTTTTATATAGTTTTATATGGTTTTATTTAGTTTTATAGAGTTTTATATAGTTTTATATAGTTTTATATAGTTTTATATAGTTTTATATAGTTTTATATAGTTTTATATAGTTTTATATAGTTTTATGTAGTTTTATATAGTACTATATAGTTTTATATAGTTTTATATAGTTTTATGTAGTACTATAAAGTTTTATGTAGTTATATTAGTTTTATATAGTTTTATATAGTTTTATATAGTTTTATTCAGTTTTATATATTTTTATATAGTTTTATATAGATTTATAAAGTTCTATATAGTTTTATTAGATTTCCATAGTTTTATATAGATTTATAAAGTTTTATATTGTTTTATTAGATTTACATAGTTTTATATAGTTTTATATAGTTTCATATAGTTTCATATAGTTTTGTATCGTTTTATATAGTTTTATATAGTTTTATATAGTTTTAAATAGTTTTATATAGTTTTATAGGGTTTTATATAGTTTTATATACTTTTATGTGGTTTTATATAGTTTTATATAGATTTATAAATTTTTATATAGTTTTATTAGATTTACATAGTTTTGTATTGTTTTATATAGTTTTAAATAGTTTTATATAGTTTTATATAGTTTTACTGAGTTTTATATAGTTTTACATAGTTTTATATGGTTTTCTTTGTTTAATATAGTTTTCTATAGTTTTATATGGTTTTATATAGTTTTATATAGTTTTGATGGTTTTATATAGTTTTATATAGTTTTATATAGTTTTATATAGTTTTATATAGTGCTATATAGTTTTATATAGTTTTACATAGTTTCATATAGTTTTATATAGTTATATATAGTTTTATATAGTTTTATAGAATTTTATGTACTTTTATATAGTTTTATTAGATTTACATAGTTTTATATTGTTTTATATAGTTTTGTATAGTTTTATATAGTTTTATTCAGTTTTATATAGTTTTATATAGTTTTATATAGTTTTATATAGTACTATATAGTTTTATATAGTTTTATATAGTTTTGTATCGTTTTATATAGTTTTATATAGTTTTATATAGTTTTGTATCGTTTTATATAGTTTTATATAGTTTTATATAGTTTTAAATAGTTTTATATAGTTTTATAGAGTTTTATAGAGTTTTATATAGTTTTATATACTTTTATGTGGTTTTATATAGTTTTATAGAGTTTTATATAGTTTTATACAGTATTATATAGTTTTATATATTTTTATATAGTTTTATATAGTTTTATAGAGATTTATATAGTTTTATATACTTTTATGTGGTTTTATATAGTTTTATAGAGTTTTATATAGTTTTATACAGTATTATATAGTTTTATATAGTTTTATATAGTTTTATATAGTTTTATATAGTTTTATATAGTTTTATATAGTTTTATATAGTTATATATAGTTTTGATAGTTTTATATTGTTTTATATAGTTTTATATGGTTTTATATAGTTTTATATAGTTTTATAGAGTTTTATATTGTTCTCTATAGTTTTTTATAGTTTTATATAGTTTTATGCAGGTTTATATAGTTTTATATAGTTTCATATAGTTTTATATAGTTCTATACAGTTTTATATAGTTTTATATAGTTTTATATAGTTTTATATAGTTTTATATAGTTTCATATAGTTTTATATAGTATTATATAGTTTTATATAGTGTTATATAGTTTTATATAGTTTTATATAGTTTTATACAATTTTATATAGTTTTATATAGTTTTATATAGTTTCATATAGTTTTATATAGTAATATATAGTTTTATATAGTTCTACATAGTTTTATATAGTTTTATATATTTCAATATATATTTTCATATATTTTTATTAGTCTTATATAGTTTCATATAGTTTTATATAGTATTATATAGTTTTATATAGTTTTATATAGTTTTATTAGGTTTATATAGTTTTATATCGTTCCATATAGTTTTATATAGTATTATATAGGTTTATATAGTTTTATATAGTTTTATATAGTTTTATATAGTTTTATATACTTTCATATAGTTTTATATAGTATTATATAGTTTTATATAGTTTTATTAGTTTTATATAGTTTTATATCGTTGTATATAGTTTTATATAGTGTTATATAGTTTTATGCAGGTCTATATAGTTTTATATAGTTTCATATAGTTTTATATAGTAATATATAGTTTTATATAGTTCTACATAGTTTTATATAGTTTTATATATTTCAATATATATTTTCATATAGTTTTGGATAGTATCATATATTATTATATAGTTTTATATAGTTTTATCAGTTTTATATAGTTTTATATAGTTTTATATAGTATTATATAGTTTTATATAATTTTATATAGTTCTATATATTTTCATATATTTTTATTAGTTTTATATAGTTTCATATAGTTTTGGATAATATTATATAGTATTATATAGTTTCATATAGTTTTATTAGTTTTATATAGTTTCATATAGTTCTATATAGTTATATATAGTTTTACATAATAGTATATTTTTATATAATTCTATACAGTTCTATACAGTTTCATATAGTTTAATTAGTTTTATATAGTTTTATACAGTTTTATATAGTTTTATATAGTTTTATATAGTTTTATATAGTTTCATATAGTTTTATTAGTTTTATATAGTTTTATATAGTTTTATATGGTATTATATAGTTTTATATAGTTTTATATGTTTCAATATATATTTTCATATATTTTTATTAGTCTTATATAGTTTCATATAGTTTTATATAGTATTATATAGTTTTATATAGTTTTATATAGTTTTATTAGGTTTATATAGTTTTATATAGTTTTATATAGTTTTATATAGGTTTATATAGATTTATATAATTTTATATAGTTTTATATAGTTTTATATAGTTCTATATATTTTCATATATTTTTATTAGGTTTATATAGTTTTATATAGTTTTATATAGTTTTATATAGGTTTATATAGATTTATATAGTTTTATATAGTTTTATATAGTTTTATATAGTTCTATATATTTTCATATAATTTTATTAGTTTTATATAGTTTCATATAGTTTTATTAGTTTTATATAGTTTTATATAGTTATATATAGTTTTATATAATTTTAAATAGTTTTATACAGTTTTATATAGTTTTATATAGTTTTATATAGTTTTATCTAGTTTTATATAGTTTTACATAGTTTCAATAGTTTTGCATCGTTTTATATAGTTTTATATAGTTTTATATAGTTTTATATAGTTTTAAGTAGTTTTATATATGTTTATATAGTTTTATGTAGTTTTATATAGTTTTACATAGTTTTATATAGTTTTATATAGTTTTAAATAGTTTTATGTAGTTTTGTATAGTTTTCTTTGTTTTACATAATTTTACATAGTTTTATATAGATTTACATAGTTTTATATAGTTTTATATAGTTTTACATAGTTTTACATAGTTTTATATAGTTTTATGTAGTTTTTTATTGATTTCTGTTGTTTTATACAGTTTTATATAGATTTAATAGATTTATATAGTGTTATATAGTTTTATATAGTTTTATATAGATTGATATTGTTTTATGTAGTATTCTATAGTTTAACATAGTTTTAATAGATATATATAGTTTTATTTTAGTTTTGTATAGTTTTATATAGTTTTATATAGTTTTATATAATTTTATATAGTTTTTTATTGTTTTATATGTTTTTATATAGTTTTATATAGTTTTATATAGTTTTATATAGTTTTATACGGTTTTATATAGTTTTTTATAGTTTTATATAGTTTTGTGTAGTTTTATATAGTTTTATGTAGTTTTATATAGATTTGTATAGATATATATAGTTTTATATAGTTTTATATAGTTTTATATACTTTTATATAGTTTTATATAGTTTAATATAGTTTTATATAGTTTTATATAAATTGATATTGTTTTACGTAGTTTTATATAGTTTTATATAAATTGATATTGTTTTATGTAGTTTCATATAATTTTATATAGTTTTTTATAGTTTTATGTATTTTTATTTAGTTTTATGTAGTTTTATATAGATTTGTATAGATATATATAGTTTCATATAGTTTTATATAGTTTTATATACTTTTATATAGTTTTATATAGTTTTATATAGTTTTATATAGTTTTATATAAATTGATATTGTTTTACGTAGTTTTATATAGTTTTATATAAATTGATATTGTTTTATGTAGTTTCATATAATTTTATATAGTTTTTTATAGTTTTATGTATTTTTATTTAGTTTTATTAGTTTTACATAGTCTGAATTAGTTTCATATAAATTTATGTAGTTTAATATAGTTTTATATAGTTTTATATAATTTTATATAGTTTTATATAGTTTCATATACCGTTATATAGTATAATATAGTTTTATTTAGTTTTATATCGTTTTATTAGTTTTATACAGTTGTATATAGTTTTAGATCCTTTTATATACTTTTATATAGTTTTATATAGTTTTATATAGTTTTATATAGTATTATATAGTTTTATACAGCTTTATTAGTATTATACAGTTTTATATAGTTCTATATAGTTTCATATAGCTTTATATAGTTTTATATTGTTTTATATAGTTTTATATAGTTTTATATAGTTTTCTTTGTTTTATATTGTTTTATATAGTTTCATATGGTTTTATATAGTTTTATATAGTTTTATATAGTTTTATATAGTTTTATATAGTTTTATATAGTTTTATATAGTTTTATATAGTTTTATATAGTTTTATATAGTTTTATATAGTTTTATGTACTTTTATATAGTACTATATAGTTTTATATAGTTTTATGTAGTTTTATATAGATTTGTATAGATATATATAGTTTCATATAGTTTTATATAGTTTTATATACTTTTATTAGATTTACATAGTTTTATATAGATTTATAAAGTTTTATATACTTTTATTAGATTTACATAGTTTTATATTGTTTTATATAGTTTTATATGGTTTTATATAGTTTTATACAGTACTATATAGTTTTATATAGTTTTATATAGTTTCATATAGTTTTGTATCGTTTTATATAGTTTTATATAGTTTTATATAGTTTTAAATAGTTTTATATAGTTTTATAGCGTTTTATATAGTTTTATATACTTTTATGTGGTTTTATATAGTTTTATAGAGTTTTATATAGTTTTATACAGTATTACATAGTTTTATATAGTTTTATATAGTTTTATATTGTTTTATATAGTTTTATATAGTTTTATATAGTTTTATACAGTTTTATGTAGTTTTATATAGATTTATTTGGTTTTATATAGTTTCATATAGTTTTATATAGTTTTCTCTAGTATTATATAGTTTTATATAGTTTTATATAGTTCTATATAGTTTTATATAGTTTTATATAGTTTTATATAGTTTTATATACTTTTATTATTTTTATATAGTTTTATATACCTTTATACAGTTTCTTATAGTTTTATATAGTTATATATAGTATTATATAGTATCATACAGTTTTATTAGTTTTATATAGTTTTATATAGTTTTATATTGCTTTATATAGTTTTATATAGTTTTGTTGGTTTTATATAGTTTTATATAGTTCTATACAGTTTTATACAGCTTTATATAGTTTTGTTAGTTTATATAGTTTTATATAGTTTTATATAGTTCTATATAGTTTTATATTTTTCTTTGTTTTATATAGTTTTATATAGTTTTATATGGTTTTATATAGTTTTATAGAGTTTTATATAGTTTTATATAGTTTTATATAGTTTTATATAGTTTTCTATAGTTTTATATAGTTTTATGTAGTTTTATATAGTACTATATAGTTTTATATAGTTTTATATAGTTTTATGTAGTACTATAAAGTTTTATGTAGTTATATTAGTTTTATATAGTTTTATATAGTTTTATATAGTTTTATTCAGTTTTATATATTTTTATATAGTTTTATATAGATTTATAAAGTTCTATATAGTTTTATTAGATTTACATAGTTTTATATAGATTTATAAAGTTTTATATAGTTTTATTAGATTTACATAGTTTTATATTGTTTTATATAGTTTTATATAGTTTTATATAGTTTCATATAGTTTTGTATCGTTTTATATAGTTTTATATAGTTTTATATAGTTTTAAATAGTTTTATATAGTTTTATAGGGTTTTATATAGTTTTATATACTTTTATGTGGTTTTATATAGTTTTATATAGATTTATAAATTTTTATATAGTTTTATTAGATTTACATAGTTTTGTATTGTTTTATATAGTTTTAAATAGTTTTATATAGTTTTATATAGTTTTACTGAGTTTTATATAGTTTTACATAGTTTTATATGGTTTTCTTTGTTTAATATAGTTTTCTATAGTTTTATATGGTTTTATATAGTTTTATATAGTTTTGATGGTTTTATATAGTTTTATATAGTTTTATATAGTTTTATATAGTTTTATATAGTGCTATATAGTTTTATATAGTTTTACATAGTTTCATATAGTTTTATATAGTTATATATAGTTTTATATAGTTTTATAGAATTTTATGCAGTTTTATATAGTTTTATTAGATTTACATAGTTTTATATTGTTTTATATAGTTTTGTATAGTTTTATATAGTTTTATTCAGTTTTATATAGTTTTATATAGTTTTATATAGTTTTATATAGTACTATATAGTTTTATATAGTTTTATATAGTTTTGTATCGTTTTATATAGTTTTATATAGTTTTATATAGTTTTGTATCGTTTTATATAGTTTTATATAGTTTTATATAGTTTTATATAGTTTTAAATAGTTTTATATAGTTTTATATAGTTTTATATAGTTTTATATAGTTTTATATAGTTATATATAGTTTTGATAGTTTTATATTGTTTTATATAGTTTTATATGGTTTTATATAGTTTTATATAGTTTTATATAGTTTTATATAGTTATATATAGTTTTGATAGTTTTATATTGTTTTATATAGTTTTAAATGGTTTTATATAGTTTTATATAGTTTTATAGTGTTTTATATAGTTTTATATAGTTTTATATAGTTTTATATAGTTTTAAATAGTTCTATAGAGTTTTATATAGGTTTATATAGTTTTGTTAGTTTTACATAGTTCTATATAGTTTTATATAGTTTTATAGAGATATATATAGTTTTATATAGTTTTATATAGTTTTATATAGTTCTATATAGTTTTATATAGTTTTATATCGTTTTATATAGTTTTATGTAGTTTTATATAGTTTTGTTAGTTTTGTTTGTTTTATATAGTTTTATATAGTTTTATATAGTTTTATATAGTTTTATATAGTTTTATTAGGTTTATATTGTTTTATATAGTTTTATATAGTTTTATATAGGTTTATATAGTTTTATATAGTTTTATATAGTTTTATATAGTTTTATATAATTTTATATAGTTCTATATATTTTCATATATTTTTATTAGTTTTATATAGTTTCATATAGTTTTGTATAGTATTATATAGTTTTATATAGTGTTATATAGTTTTATATAGTTTTATACAGTTTTAAATAGTTTTATATAGTTTTATTAGTTTTATATAGTTTTATACTGTTGTATATAGTTTTATAAAGTTTTATATTGTTTTATATAGTTTTATAGAGTTTTATATAGTTTTATATAGTTTTATTAGTTTTATATAGTTTTATACTGTTGTATATAGTTTTATAAAGTTTTATATTGTTTTATATAGTTTTATAGAGTTTTATTAGTTTTATATAGTTTTATATTGTTCTCTATAGTTTTATATAGTGTTATATAGTTTTATGCAGGTCTATATAGTTTTATATAGTTTCATATAGTTTTATATAGTTTTATATAGTTTTATATAGTTTTATATAGTTTTATATAGTTTTATATGGTTTTATATAGTTTTATTAGTTTTATATAGTTTTATATAGTTTTATATAGTTTTATATAGTTTTATATAGTTGTATACAGTTTTATATAGTTTTATGTAATTTTATATAGTTTTATATTGTTCTCTATAGTTTTTTATAGTTTTATATAGTTTTATGCAGGTTTATATAGTTTTATATAGTTTCATATAGTTTTATATAGTTCTATACAGTTTTATATAGTTTTATATAGTTTTATATAGTTTTATATAGTTTTATATAGTTTCATATAGTTTTATATAGTATTATATAGTTTTATATAGTGTTATATAGTTTTATATAGTTTTATATAGTTTTATATAGTTTTATACAATTTTATATAGTTTTATATAGTTTTATATAGTTTCATATAGTTTTATATAGTAATATATAGTTTTATATAGTTCTACATAGTTTTATATAGTTTTATATATTTCAATATATATTTTCATATATTTTTATTAGTCTTATATAGTTTCATATAGTTTTATATAGTATTATATAGTTATATATATTTTTATATAGTTTTATTAGGTTTATATAGTTTTATATCGTTCCATATAGTTTTATATAGTATTATATAGGTTTATATAGTTTTATATAGTTTTATATAGTTTTATATAGTTTTATATACTTTCATATAGTTTTACATAGAATTATATAGTTTTATATAGTTTTATTAGTTTTATATAGTTTTATATCGTTGTATATAGTTTTATATAGTGTTATATAGTTTTATGCAGGTCTATATAGTTTTATATAGTTTCATATAGTTTTATATAGTAATATATAGTTTTATATAGTTTTATATAGTTCTATATATTTTCATATATTTTTATTAGTTTTATATGGTTTCATATAGTTTTGGATAATATTATATAGTATTATATAGTTTCATATAGTTTTATTAGTTTCATATAGTTTCATATAGTTCTATATAGTTATATATAGTTTTACATAATAGTATATTTTTATATAATTCTATACAGTTCTATACAGTTTCATATAGTTTAATTAGTTTTATACAGTTTTATATAGTTTTATATAGTTTTATATACTTTTATGTGGTTTTATATAGTTTTATATAGATTTATAAATTTTTATATAGTTTTATTAGATTTACATAGTTTTGTATTGTTTTATATAGTTTTAAATAGTTTTATATAGTTTTATATAGTTTTACTGAGTTTTATATAGTTTTACATAGTTTTATATGGTTTTCTTTGTTTAATATAGTTTTCTATAGTTTTATATGGTTTTATATAGTTTTATATAGTTTTGATGGTTTTATATAGTTTTATATAGTTTTATATAGTTTTATATAGTTTTATATAGTGCTATATAGTTTTATATAGTTTTACATAGTTTCATATAGTTTTATATAGTTATATATAGTTTTATATAGTTTTATAGAATTTTATGCAGTTTTATATAGTTTTATTAGATTTACATAGTTTTATATTGTTTTATATAGTTTTGTATAGTTTTATATAGTTTTATTCAGTTTTATATAGTTTTATATAGTTTTATATAGTTTTATATAGTACTATATAGTTTTATATAGTTTTATATAGTTTTGTATCGTTTTATATAGTTTTATATAGTTTTATATAGTTTTGTATCGTTTTATATAGTTTTATATAGTTTTATATAGTTTTATATAGTTTTAAATAGTTTTATATAGTTTTATATAGTTTTATATAGTTTTATATAGTTTTATATAGTTATATATAGTTTTGATAGTTTTATATTGTTTTATATAGTTTTATATGGTTTTATATAGTTTTATATAGTTTTATATAGTTTTATATAGTTTTATATAGTTTTATATAGTTATATATAGTTTTGATAGTTTTATATTGTTTTATATAGTTTTAAATGGTTTTATATAGTTTTATATAGTTTTATAGTGTTTTATATAGTTTTATATAGTTTTATATAGTTTTATATAGTTTTAAATAGTTCTATAGAGTTTTATATAGGTTTATATAGTTTTGTTAGTTTTACATAGTTCTATATAGTTTTATATAGTTTTATAGAGATATATATAGTTTTATATAGTTTTATATAGTTTTATATAGTTCTATATAGTTTTATATAGTTTTATATCGTTTTATATAGTTTTATGTAGTTTTATATAGTTTTGTTAGTTTTGTTTGTTTATATAGTTTTATATAGTTTTATATAGTTTTTATATAGTTTTATATAGTTTATTAGGTTTATATTGTTTTATATAGTTTTATATAGTTTTATATAGGTTTATATAGTTTTATATAGTTTTATATAGTTTTATATAGTTTTATATAATTTTATATAGTTCTATATATTTTCATATATTTTTATTAGTTTTATATAGTTTCATATAGTTTTGTATAGTATTATATAGTTTTATATAGTGTTATATAGTTTTATATAGTTTTATACAGTTTTAAATAGTTTTATATAGTTTTATTAGTTTTATATAGTTTTATACTGTTGTATATAGTTTTATAAAGTTTTATATTGTTTTATATAGTTTTATAGAGTTTTATATAGTTTTATATAGTTTTATTAGTTTTATATAGTTTTATACTGTTGTATATAGTTTTATAAAGTTTTATATTGTTTTATATAGTTTTATAGAGTTTTATTAGTTTTATATAGTTTTATATTGTTCTCTATAGTTTTATATAGTGTTATATAGTTTTATGCAGGTCTATATAGTTTTATATAGTTTCATATAGTTTTATATAGTTTTATATAGTTTTATATAGTTTTATATAGTTTTATATAGTTTTATATGGTTTTATATAGTTTTATTAGTTTTATATAGTTTTATATAGTTTTATATAGTTTTATATAGTTTTATATAGTTGTATACAGTTTTATATAGTTTTATGTAATTTTATATAGTTTTATATTGTTCTCTATAGTTTTTTATAGTTTTATATAGTTTTATGCAGGTTTATATAGTTTTATATAGTTTCATATAGTTTTATATAGTTCTATACAGTTTTATATAGTTTTATATAGTTTTATATAGTTTTATATAGTTTTATATAGTTTCATATAGTTTTATATAGTATTATATAGTTTTATATAGTGTTATATAGTTTTATATAGTTTTATATAGTTTTATATAGTTTTATACAATTTTATATAGTTTTATATAGTTTTATATAGTTTCATATAGTTTTATATAGTAATATATAGTTTTATATAGTTCTACATAGTTTTATATAGTTTTATATATTTCAATATATATTTTCATATATTTTTATTAGTCTTATATAGTTTCATATAGTTTTATATAGTATTATATAGTTTTATATAGTTTTATATAGTTTTATTAGGTTTATATAGTTTTATATCGTTCCATATAGTTTTATATAGTATTATATAGGTTTATATAGTTTTATATAGTTTTATATAGTTTTATATAGTTTTATATACTTTCATATAGTTTTACATAGAATTATATAGTTTTATATAGTTTTATTAGTTTTATATAGTTTTATATCGTTGTATATAGTTTTATATAGTGTTATATAGTTTTATGCAGGTCTATATAGTTTTATATAGTTTCATATAGTTTTATATAGTAATATATAGTTTTATATAGTTTTATATAGTTCTATATATTTTCATATATTTTATTAGTTTTATATGGTTTCATATAGTTTTGGATAATATTATATAGTATTATATAGTTTCATATAGTTTTATTAGTTTCATATAGTTTCATATAGTTCTATATAGTTATATATAGTTTTACATAATAGTATATTTTTATATAATTCTATACAGTTCTATACAGTTTCATATAGTTTAATTAGTTTTATACAGTTTTATATAGTTTTATATAGTTTTATATAGTTTTATATAGTTTCATATAGTTTTATTAGTTTTATATAGTTTTATATAGTTTTATACGGTATTATATAGTTTTATATAGTTTTATATGTTTCAATATATATTTTCATATATTTTTATTAGTCTTATATAGTTTCATATAGTTTTATATAGTATTATATAGTTTTATATAGTTTTATATAGTTTTATTAGGTTTATATAGTTTTATATAGTTTTATATAGTTTTATATAGGTTTATATAGATTTATATAGTTTTATATAGTTTTATATAGTTTTATATAGTTCTATATATTTTCATATAATTTTATTAGTTTTATATAGTTTCATATAGTTTTATTAGTTTTATATAGTTTTATATAGTTTTATATAGTTTTATATAGTTTTATCTAGTTTTATATAGTTTTACATAGTTTCAAATAGTTTTGCATCGTTTTATATAGTTTTAAATAGTTTTATATAGTTTTATATAGTTTTAAGTAGTTTTATATATGTTTATATAGTTTTATGTAGTTTTATATAGTTTTACATAGTTTTATATAGTTCTATATAGTTTTAAATAGTTTTATGTAGTTTTGTATAGTTTTCTTTGTTTTACATAATTTTACATAGTTTTATATAGATTTACATAGTTTTATATAGTTTTATATAGTTTTACATAGTTTTACATAGTTTCATATAGTTTTCATGTAGTTTTTTATTGATTTCTGTTGTTTTATACAGTTTTATATAGTTTTAATAGATTTATATAGTTTTATATAGTTTTATATAGTTTTACATAGGTTTATATAGTTTTATATAGTTTTGTTAGTTTCACATAGTTTTACATAGTTCTATACAGTTTCATATAGTTGTATTAGTTTTATGTAGTTTTATATAGTTTTATATAATTTTATATAGTTTTTTATTGTTTTATATGTTTTTATATAGTTTTATATAGTTTTATATAGTTTTATATAGTTTTATACGGTTTTATATAGTTTTTTATAGTTTTATATAGTTTTGTGTAGTTTTATATAGTTTTATGTAGTTTTATATAGATTTGTATAGATATATATAGTTTTATATAGTTTTATATAGTTTTATATACTTTTCTATAGTTTTATATAGTTTTATATAGTTTTATATAGTTTTATATAAATTGATATTGTTTTACGTAGTTTTATATAGTTTTATATAAATTGATATTGTTTTATGTAGTTTCATATAATTTTATATAGTTTTTTATAGTTTTATGTATTTTTATTTAGTTTTATTAGTTTTACATAGTCTGAATTAGTTTCATATAAATTTATGTAGTTTAATATAGTTTTATATAGTTTTATATAATTTTATATAGTTTTATATAGTTTCATATACCGTTATATAGTATAATGTAGTTTTATTTAGTTTTATATCGTTTTATTAGTTTTATACAGTTGTATATAGTTTTAGATCCTTTTATATACTTTTATATAGTTTTATATAGTTTTATATAGTTTTATATAGTATTATATAGTTTTATACAGCTTTATTAGTATTATACAGTTTTATATAGTTCTATATAGTTTCATATAGCTTTATATAGTTTTATATTGTTTTATATAGTTTTATATAGTTTTATATAGTTTTATATAGTTCTATATAGTTTCATATAGTTTTATTAGTTTTATATAGTGTCATATAGTTTTATATAGTATCATACAGTTTTATATATTATTATATAGTTTTATATAGTTTTGTTAGTTTTATATAGTTTTATATAGTTTTACATAGGTTTATACAGTTTTATACAGTTTGTTAGTTTCACATAGTTTTACATAGTTCTATACAGTTTCATATAGTTGTATTAGTTTTATGTAGTTTTATATAGATTTATATAATTTTATATAGTTTCATATAATTTTATGTAGTATTATATAGTTTTATATAGTTTTATTATTTTTATATAGCTCTATATAGTTTAATATAGTTTTATATAGTATTATATAGTGTTATATAGTTTTATATAGCATTATTAGTGTTATATAGCTTTATATAGTTCTATATAGTTTTATATAGCTTTATATAATTGTATATAGTTTTATATAGTTCTATACAGTTCTATACAGTTTCATATAGTTGTAATAGTTTTTTGTAGTTTTATATAGATTTATATAGTTTTATATAGTTTCATATAATTTCATGTCGTATTATATAGTTTTATATAGCTTTAATAGTTTTATATAGCTTTATATAGTTTTATATAGTTTTATGTAGTATTATATACTTTTATATAGTTTTATATAGATCAACATAGTTTCATACAGTTTTATTAGTTTCATATAGTTCTATATAGTTTCATATAGTTTTAATACTTTTATATAGTTTTATATAGTTTTATACAGTTGTATATAGTTTTATATACTTTTATATACTTTTATATAGTTTTATTAGTTTTATATGGTTTTATATAGTTTTATATAGTTTTATATAGTTTCATATACTTTCATATAGCTTTATATAGATTTTTATCGTTGTATATAGTTTTATATAGTTTTATATGGTTTTATGCAGGTTTATATAGTTCTATATAGTTTCATATAGTTTCATATAGTTTTACATATTATTATATAGTTTGATATAGTTTTATATAGTTTTATTAGTTTTTTATAGTTTTATATTGTTCTCTATAGTTTTATATAGTTTTATACAGTTTTATGCAGGATTATATAGTTTTATATCGTTTCATATAGTTTTATATAGTATTATATAGTTTTATATACTTTTATATAGTTTTATATAGTTTTATATAGTATTATATAGTTTTATATACTTTTATATAGTTTTATATAGTTTTATATAGTTTTATATTGTTTTATATAGTTTTATATAGTTTTATATAGTTTTATTAGTATTATATAGTTTTATATTGTTTTATATAGTTTTATATAGTTTTATATAGTTTTATATAGTTTTATATAGTTTTATATAGTTTTATATAGTTTTATATAGTTTCATATACTTTCATATAGTTTTATATAGTATTATGTAGTTTTATATACTTTTATAAAGTTTTATATAGTTTTATATAGATTTATTAGTTTTATATAGTTTTATATAGTTTTATATAGTTTTATATAGTTTTATTAGTTTTATATTGTTTTATATGGTTTTATATAGTTTTATATAGTTTTATATAGTTTTATGCAGGTTTATATAGTTTTATATAGTTTCATATAGTTTTATATAGTATTATATAGTTTTATATAGTTTTATATAGTTTTATATAGTTTTATTAGTTTCATATAGTTTTATATAGTTTTATATAGTTTTATATAGTTTCATATAGCTTTATATAGTATTATATAGTTTCATATAGTTTTATAAGTTTTATATAGTTTTATATAGTTTTATTAGTTTTATATAGTTTAATATTGTTCTCTATAGTTTTATATAGTTTTATATAGTTTCATATAGTTGTATATAGTATTATATAGTTTATATAGTTTCATATAGTTGTATATAGTATTATATAGTTTTATATAGTTTTCTAAGTTTTATATAGTTTTTTATAGTTTTATTAGTTTTATATAGTTTTATATGGTTGTATATAGTTTTATATAGTGTTATATAGTTTTATGCAGGTTTATATAGTTTTATATGGTTTCATATAGTTTTACATAGAATTATATAGTTTTATATAGTTTTATATAGTTTTATATAGTTTTAGATACTTTCATATAGTTTTATATAGTATTATATAGTTTTATATAGTTTTATTAGTTTTATATATTTTATTCAGTTGTATATAGTTTTATATAGTTTAATATAGTTTTATATGGTATTATTTAGTTTTATATAGTTTTATATAGTTTTATATAGTTCTATATAGTATTATATAGTTTTAAATAGTTTTATGCAGGTTTATATAGTTTCATATAGTTTCATATAGTTTTATATAGTATTACATAGTGTTATATAGTTTTATTAGTTTTATATAGTTTTATATAGTTTTATATAGTTCTATATAGTTTTATATAGCTTTATATAATTGTACATAGTTTTATATTGTTCTATACAGTTCTATACAGTTTCATATAGTTTTATTAGTTTTATTAGTTTTATATAGTTTTATACAGTTCTATATAGTTTCATATAGTTGTATTAGTTTTTTATAGTTTTATATTGTTCTCTATAGTTTTATATAGTTTTATACAGTTTTATGCAGGTTTATATAGTTTTATATCGTTTCATATAGTTTTATATAGTATTACATAGTTTTATATACTTTTATATAGTTTTATATAGTTTTATATAGTTTTATATTGTTTTATATAGTTTTATATAGTCTTATATAGTTTTATATAGTTTTGTTAGTTTTATATAGATTTATATAGTTTTATATAGTTTTATATAGTTTTATTAGTACTATATAGTTTTATATTGTTTTATATAGTTTTATATAGTTTTATATAGTTTTATATAGTTTTATATAGTTTTATATAGTTTTATATAGTTTTATATAGTTTTATATAGTTTTATATAGTTTTATATAGTTTTATATAGTTTTATATAGTTTTCTATAGTTTTATATAGTTTTATATAGTTTTATATAGTTTTATATTGTTCTCTATAGTTTTTATAGTTTTATATAGTTTTATGCAGGTTTATATAGTTTTATTAGTTTTATATAGTTTTATATTGTTCTCTATAGTTTTATATAGTTTCATATAGTTTCATATAGTTGTATATAGTATTACATAGTTTTATATAGTTTTATTAGTTTTATATAGTGTTATATAGTTTTCTGTTGTTTTATATAGTTTTATATAGTTTTATACTGTTTTATATAGTTTTATATAGATCAACATAGTTTCATATAGTTTTATTAGTTTCATATAGTTCTATATAGTTTCATATAGTTTTAATACTTTTATATAGTTTTATATAGTTTTATATAGTTCTATATAGTTTCATATAGTTTTATCAGTTTTATATAGTATTATATAGTTTAATATAGTTTTATTAGTTTTATATAGTTTTATATAGTTCTATATAGTTTTATATAGCTCTATATAATTGCATATAGTTTTATATAGTTCTATACAGTTCTATACAGGTTCATATAGTTTTATTAGTTTTATTAGTTTTATATAGTTTTATACAGTTCTATATAGTTTCATATAGTTTTACACAGTTTTATATAGTCCTATACAGTTTTATATAGTTTTATATAGTTTTATATAGTGTTATATAGTTTTATTAGTTATATATGGTTTTATATAGTTTTATATAGTTTTAAATAGTTTCATATACTTTCATTTAGTTCTATATAGTATTATATAGATTTATATAGTTTTATTAGTTTTATATAGTTTTATATCGTTGTATATAGTTTTATATAGTTTTATATAGTTTTATGCAGGTTTATATAGTTTTATATAGTTTTATATAGTATTATATAGTTTTATATAGTTTTATATAGTTTTATTAGTTTCATATAGTTTAATTAGTTTTATTAGTTTTATATAGTTTTATACAGTTCTATATAGTTTCATATAGTTTTACACAGTTTTATATAGTCTTATACAGTTTTATATAGTTTTATATAATTTTATATAGTTTTATATAGTTTTATTAGTTTTATATGGTTTTATACAGTTTTATATAGTTTCATATAGTTTTATATAGTATTATATAGTTTTATATTGTTCTCTATAGTTTTTTATAGTATTGTATAGTTTTATGCAGGTTTATATAGTTTTATATAGTTCCATATAGTTTTATATAGTATTATATAGTTTTATATAGTTTTATATAGTTTTATATAGTTTTATATAGTTTTATATAGTGCTATATAGTTTTATATAGTTTTATATAGTTTTATATTGTTCTCTATAGTTTTATATAGTTTTATATAGTTTTATATAGTTTTATATAGTTTTATATAGTTTCATATAGTTTTATATAGTATTATATAGTTTTATATCGTTTTATATAGTTTTATATAGTTTTATATAGTTTTATATAGTTTTATTAGTTTTATATAGTTTTATATAGTGTTATATAGTTTTATGCAGGTCTATATAGTTTTATATAGTTGCATATAGTTTTATATAGTTCTATATAGTTTTATAAAGCTTTATATAATTGTATATAGTTTTATATAGTTTTATACAGTTCTATATAGTTTCATATAGTTTTATTAGTTTTATATAGTTTTATATTGTTGTCTATAGTTTTATATAGTTTTATATAGTTTTATGCAGGTTTATATAGTTTTATATAGATTTATATAGTTTCATATAATTTTATATCGTTGTATATAGTTTCATATAATGTTATATAGCTTTATGCAGGTCTATATAGTTTTATATAGTTTCATATAGTTTTATATAGTATTATATAGTTTCTTGTAGTTTTATTAGTTTTATATAGTTTTATACAGTTTTATATAGTTTTATGTAGTTTTATATAGTTTTATGTAGTTTTATATAGTTTTGTATCGTTTTATACAGTTTTATATATTTTTATATAGTTTTGTTAGTTTTATATAGTTTTATATAGTTTTATAAAGTTTTATATAGTTTTATATAGTTTTATATAGTTTTATATAGTTTTATATAGTTTTATAGAGTTTTACATAGTTTTATAGAGTTTTAAGTAGTTTTACATAGTTTTATATAGTTTTCTTGGTTTTATATAGTTTTACATACTTATATGTGGTTTTATATAGTTTTATAGAGTTTTATATACTTTTATATAGTTTTATATAGTTTTATATAGTTTTTGTAGAGTTTTATATAGTTTTATATAGTTTTCTATAGTTTTATATAGTGCTATATAGTTTTATATAGTTTTGTATCGTTTTATATATTTTTATATAGTTTTATATAGTTTTATATAGTTTTATATAGTTTTATAGAGTTTTATGTAGTTTTATATAGTTTTGTTAGTTATATATAGTTTTATATGGTTTTATATAGTTTTATATTGCTTTATATAGTGCTATATAGTTTTACATAGTTTTAT